>NC_045689.1:2603679-2904834 GCF_003331165.1 Xiphophorus hellerii
CAGACAAACGAGACGGTTTCATTTCTCGTTCTGTCATCGGGGCTTCAGTCAGGATGAAATGAGATGCAGTGAGATGGTTCGGTCTCCTGCTTCAATAGTTTCTATTTTTGTTGCTTTACTTTATCTCAGGGGTGCCCAAAGTTGGTTCTCGAGGGCCGGCATCCTGCATGTTTTAGTTCTCTCCCTGGTGGTAGTAACAACCTTCTCAGCATGTCGGTGTTTTCCTCTCCTAAGGCCTCTAATGAGCCATCATTTGATCCAGGTGCGTTAAACCAGGATCCATTTGTCCTCAACTAGTCCCTCTTAGTCTCTGTTTTGTTTATGTCTGGTATTTATGTTACCTGACAAACCGAATCTGTCAGCACCAGCTAGCGGCTCTGTTGGATCTGGTTGCCTGGAGGTGCATTGTTCCCCTGGGCTATGAGGGAACCAGACCCCCTGCTGGCTCTGCCACTGCAGCTTTCCTAAAAGTCTGAAGTTCAGAAGTTAGGTTTTTATTACTTCAATGCAAATGTTTCAGCTACTAACAAAAAATGACTACGCTATGTAAAACCAGACATTCCTTGTTATCTGAATGAAACCTAAACCATGAAGGTAAGTAAAAATATGTGGATCCTGGTTTTTGCGGCGGTTACAGACGAAAGCACAAATACTTTAGATTTTGTCTAAAAATTCCTACACTGCAACAACACAAAATCTTCTCACCATTTGGTATTTGGTCTAGTTTTTAAGTGCAAATATATTAGTGAGTTTGAAATAAGACAAAACTAACCTACAAATAACTTTTCAACACGATACAAGAGCCTGATTAAGTCAATAATTTTTTACTATTGATTAAAAACTGGAAGACTTTTCACTTATAACCATGTTATGAGTGAGAAAATCTGCCATAGCTTTTTTAAAATCAATATTCAAGAAATATTGATTAAAAAGCTCAATATGTAGCTTAAATGTAGCTTAAGCTCAGCAGCAGAGGAATGGTGAAGGTCACTTTTCAAATCTCCCTTCAGATTCTCATCTGAGTTTAGGGCTTGACTTTGACTGGGCCGTTCTGATATATGGACATGCTTCCATCTGGAGCATTCCAGTTTTTCTTCTTTTTTCTTTTCTTTTCTTTCACTTGCATGGCCAATAGTTCCCTTGCTAAAATTGTGTGCTGCTTTGTGCGACTCTATTGTATAAATGTGGGGGATTTATGTAATAAATGATCCCCACAGCATGATGCCACTACTACCATGTCTTAACTGTGGGGATGGTGCTTTCAGGGTGATATGGAATTTGTAGTCTCCTTTTTTCCCCAAAAAACATTCTTCTCTCCTCTCCTCTCCTCTCCTCTCCTCTCCTCTCCTCTCCTCTCCTCTCCTCTCCTCCAGTTGCATGGCCAGTCGTTGTCCTGCCTCAATCATTTACTGCTTTCTGTCTTGATCACATAAATCTGGATGTTTAAGTACTTTTGGAATAATTACTTCGAATTATTGAGATTATGTAACCATTTAGAAGAGCAGGCAGTTTGGCACAGGTAAAAGGCTTTTAACTGAAATCTCTGTCCTGTTAATTTGACTCAGCCGCTGAGAAATACACAAAGTCGGTGCAGCTGATTATGTAAGAGCAAACGGAGGAAATTTGGACGGTGCTGTTGCTTATTTAGCAGCCTGTGGGATTCCTCAGAGCAGCTGAAGGGAATCCAGATTCACCCTCTGGTTGTCTACGTGTCTGTCCATCTATTGGTCATGCTTCACACTGGAAGTTATGCAAACGCTTTTTATTTTATATGGGCGTCTTAGTCAGATTTTAGTTGTATGTAAGATGTTGTTAAATGTTCCAGTAAATGTGTCTGCTGCTGCTGATACTTCATTCCCAGGAAGTGCTGACACACTCCGGCGTCCGTCTCTTTAGATGTGCCGGCGTGAATAACGAATGTCTCTATCGGGCCGTGCTGCGGTGGCGCAGCGGGTTAGCACGCCCCACGTTTGGAGGCCTTAGTCCGCGATGCGGACGCCGCGGGTTCGACTCCGGGTCCCGGCGACCTTTCCCCCCTCTCCTCGCCCTCTTTCCTGTCTGCCTACTGTCGCAAAAAATACGAGCCACTAGAGCTGCAAAAAAAACTCTTCAAAGAAAAAATAAATAAATAATGAATGTCTCTATACGTAGGCCTGCACACATTAGATGGATAATGGAATAACAGACTTTATGCTGCAGCTAAATGACACTTTATTAAATTCACGGACCAGATTTTTTAGAGTTGATTTGTTTCTGACGTGCTTAATCACATCCTAAGGCGCAAAACTGATTTGTTATGAACGAAAATGGAAGAAATTTGTGTGGAAACCAAAAACATCCCATAATTCAACAGTATTTGTTTCCTGTCTGTTTTTTGGGGGGGTTTTCACGGTGCCATCACCCCGCCACCACTATGCCGGCCCAAAATGAAAATGAGTTTAAAACTCTTTATGTGGAATAAAGGACTTTAAATAATTCATAACATTAATTCTGTTTTTCCTCCTCAGTACTGAATTAAAACGCGCCTGCACGCTTCAGACCAGCAGACAAACATCCTTCCTGTCTTTAATTCATAGATGTGGTCGAACCAAAGTAGATCAGTTATTTGGGTCCTTTAATTTGCAGCACCTGGTTCCTTCTGACCCATTTAAATCGGATGGAAACAGCAAGTTCCTATTTTGGGTTCACTTATGTTTATAAATAAGAAGCAGGTGTAATCGCTGTTCTTGTGCACTAGAGGTTAGACTTGGACTAATTTAGTAATCTATTAATTGTTAACTGGAGTATAGAGACTCTAAAATAACTAGAAAGAATAACACAATCAGAGCAGCAAAACTGTACAAAATATATCAAAGTTTTTAATTTAAGATTAAAAAAATCTTTGTCTAAAAAATCTTCTACCCAGAAATCTTTAAGTGTCGTAGTTTTAACTTCACCTGGTTCAAATTCTGTGAATAAATGCCTTTTAAGCACCTTTATCTAATTATTATTTTAAAATAATAAAAATAGTCACCAGATCAGCTCCACTGATCAAGCAGGAAGGACTGAGCTTTTCACATGTTGATGATGGAAGTAATTCAGCTGCAGATTCATCCTTTGCTACAAAATATCAAGAGCTTACTAAAGGAATACTGTTATTGCAATTTATACAATAAAATGTTTATTTTGTCATTCAAAAAGGAATTGAATAGTTTATTTTCTTCATTTGACATATTAGTAAAGGCTTAAGATGTAAAATGAAAAATCTGCAGAATGTGGCAATTTTCTTTATCCAATTAACTGTCATAATAATCAATAATTAAAATAATTATTCTGTTTCCATTACGAAACCATTGCTGATTGACCTTTTTGTTTTGTTTTTCCCCATCTTGGCTCTCTTTGCAGATATTTTAGTTCTGAGTCTGACTCCTCGGAGTCCAGATTGGGTAATCTGAAGAGGGATGAATTGGGATTAATGGGTTTTCCAGCCCAGATCATCTTTGTAACTCAGAATTGGCCGGATTTGACAGTTCAGATGATTTGAGACTCAGAGAGTCTCTGTAATCATCTCTGCAGGGATCCTGATCCAACTCAGGATATCATCTAAGGTCTCTGACAGCGTGGTGCCTCCTCATCACTCACACACTCCTAACACACACACACTGTGTTTCTGTGTGTGTGTATGTGTGTGTGTGTGTGTGTGTGTGTGTGTGTGTGTGTGTGTGTGTGTGTGAGACCGGTGCTGCAGGAGGAGTCTGGCATTTTCCTCACCACGTTTACACTGTCTTGGTACTCCTTTTAAATCACTGTCAGAAAATGTTTATTTTGCTTTAGATTTGTTGCTTTTTAATCTTAAACTTAAGATGATTTAATCACCTGAACAGGTTAAGAAGTTTTGTGTATATTTAGTTGCTGCTTCTCTTCCTTTTCCCTTTAATGGTAATATGACCTTAATACCTTAGTGGCGAGATGCAGAAAGCTAAAACGTTCTCCTCTCGCTAACACATTTGTTTCCTGCTTAGTTGGAAAAAAGCAGCGGAAATTTAAATGTCTCTTTTTTTCATGATTTTGTGCAAAGTTTGAGTAATTTGTATAGAGTCATATTTGGTCAGTTAGAATATATACTGTATGTTCCAGTGAGGCTTATTTTCCTGCGACAGAATATTTGACCCAGAATAAGGAAAAAAGAAATTGGAGAATGAAGTCATGATATTAGAAAATATTTGTACAAGATTAAAGTTGGAATATTATCAGAATAAAGTTATAATAATACAAGAATAAAGTCATAATATTTTCAGAATAATGTTTGAATATTAGAAGAAAGACGTAGTAATTTTACGGGATCACAAAAAAATAGCCAAAAATGAAAGTCAGGAATGTTGAGCATCTTATTAAGTTGTACTTTAATATCGGTTTTACAGATAATTAAATTAGCTTGAAATTTATTACAACACTATCTGTGTTTAAGAAACAACCACAAGCTGGTAACTATTAAAACTTGTTTTCCTCATTAAAAACACTGATGACTCTCTTTTCTGCTAATACTGCATCTTTATTCTGAAAATATTGTGACTGTTCTTGTAATTAAAAAAACTAAATAATCTTCATCAGATCCTGATATGCCATCGTATTTTTAAGCAGGTGCGTTTCATAAAGTCCACATTGCTGTATTCATATTACGTGACTTTTACTTAAATTAACATTCTACGGAAAAATAAGCAAATTATTGAATACTTCCTCCCAGGTTCCTTTTTCCCATCAGTACTGATCGCATCTGTGATTATGAATAGATTTAAACAGAAATATTTCGTTAAATATCTTCTAATTTCTTTTTAATCTAAGTTGAAACAAGTCTGTAGCGTCAGTCTGAGCAATAAAAATCAAGATCAAGTTATTAGGATTTTTAATAAGACGGGGAATCCTTTCAGATCAATAGATGTAACTTTGTATTCAGTTGTGTGTGTGTGTGTGTGTGTGTGTGTGTGTGTGTGTGTGTGTTTTGTAGTAGACAGTATGGGATTGTTTGGAAACCAGGTTCTGCTGAAACTGTCAGGAGTGTTTGAAATTTGAGACATCTGCTGTCTCCCTCTGTGTGTGTGTGTGTGTGAAGCAGACAATAAAGACTCCATCACTTTCTTCTAAACAACAACTGTCTGTATGCAGATGGCTACAAACACACACACACTCACACACCCTCTCTAAGTGCTTACTGCCCTTCGTGTGCAGGTGACGTTTTCTCTCTGGGGTCATGGTGCCGGATTAAAAGACCCAAACGGTTCTGGGATGGTTGTGAACTTTTACTGCTTCCACGTGTGACTCACCTTCTGACACCAAGCTGATGTCACCGTCTGCGGGAGGCAGGACGGGTTAAAAGTCCACATGGCTTCACGGTTTCAGTCTCCTGGACTGAGGCTCTGAGGAGGTTCAGCTGTTTTTTCCTTCTGAAAAACTTCTCGATTTGTTTCTTGCTTTTATTTTTGGGGTTAAAAATTGAGCTCTACACTTAAACAAGGTAAGATCTAGAAGCCTTTTGTTGGTCCTGATGAGTATTTTTTATTTTTGTATTTCAGGATGCAGATCTCTTCAAACAGCTGAAAAATAACATTAGATGTGGGGTAGAGGTGTGCCGATCGATCGGCCACCGATCACAATCGCCTGAAAAAGTGTATGATCGGTGATCGCCGATCACTGTCTCTCGTTGCCGATCACCAAAACCGATCACGTGTATCTGACGTCGCAGCCTGCGTGAGTTAATCTCCTCGTTCCTTCACACTGCGCAAGCGCGCGGCAACAAATCCCACGCGATGTCGCGTGGAACTGTGACGCTCCGAGTGAGTGGGGACGTTTGCGTGTTGCGGCGGGAAATTCAGGGGTGAAGCGCGTCAAAATGCATCACAATGAATCTATTTCTGCGCAGCGCCGTTTCTGCTCTCACACTGAACAGCTGCTTAACGCTGCAGCATTAAGTTAAACAGACAAAATATTTTGCATTTATATTAAAACTTTCGCTGTCCTAACATAAGACGGATAATCTCTGAATAAAAAAATCGAGCTCCTGCCTCCTCCTGTGTTCTGCAGAATTACTCAGTCAGAAAGATCAGAACCAGCACAAAACAACATGGAGGGTTTGATTCAGTAACTCAGGATTGTTTATTGTGATGCAACCTGTGTTTAACTTTGAATAAATATTTCCTTTTTTACTTGACATTATTTGATAGTTTTGTGAGATTTATTTGATTTATGTATAATTTAGGCTGCTGAGAGCCTTACTGTTAAATAGTTTTTACTGACTGCAGGTTTTTCAATTGTCTTTTTGACTGAATAACTGCTGTATTGTAGCCCCCAAGTATTTAGCATGTTTATGTCTAAATTAGGTAAATTTATTGCCAGATCTTTTAAAATTTTGCAAGACCATTTAGTATCATTTATACCTAATGCAAAAAATTAACAGCCAATCCAGGTGATCGGCAAAGATCGGTGATCTTCAGAGATCGACCTCATGGATGATCAGTAAATGCCCCGCCAGGCTAAACATAATTTGTTTTTATATCTTGAACAGTGATTTCTTATTCACCAGTAACAGTAACAGCAAAGACTGGTTAAACTGGGTTTATAGTTCAAACTCCTGCACCAAGCTGCAGACATTGCTAAACAAAACAGGATCTAGAAAATCACAAGATGACTTTTGCCTTTTTTAAGACTCTGTAATTGGTGTTTAAGTTTTGTAAATAGTGTCTCCCAATAACACAACGTTGTGAAATTTTCAAATGAGCATTTTTAACAATTACATTTAAAAAGGTGCAGCGCAATCAAGAGCCTGTAAACAGAGTAACAGGAGTTTAGTCTCTGTTCAGAGTTACTTCAGTCTCTTCTAATAGTATTTTCTATTTTAGTCAGAGTGAGTTATTTAGTTAGCTTTGACAAATTTAGTCCATCAGGAGCCGTTTCCGTTTATGCGTTAAGGTGGAAGGACAGAAATATTAAGCAACTTTCCTGTACAAAGAGTTGAAAACATATGGAGAACTTTTTCTTTTTCATTGTGTTTTCTGTAAATGTAATGTTTTCCTCTGTTTGTTGATTTGCTCGTGTAGCTCTGACCTACATACATCCTCCTCGTGACTCTCTGCTCACTGGAGCATTTATAAGAGGTTAGCTCCTAGCTTCAGTGTTTGATTGTGTATTTCTGTGTGTGGCAGAACCGGTCATTAAGTTGGCTTTTTTTTTTTATTTGCCTCTCAGCTGTGTGCGCAAACTGCAGGTTACACTTACACATCAAAGTGGATAAATGTGGTGTTATCTTTCGACCAAGACTCATTAAGCTCTGAGTCAGTACACGCATGTTAACAGAAAAAACACACACTGTGATTTAGTCAGCTTGGTGTTTGTAGATCAAACTGACCGCTCTGAGAAAATGGAAACTCTCTGTCCATTTATTTTATTTTATTTTAGAAGATTTTCCCTCGGAAGGAAATTTTGTTCCATTAACTAAAGCATTGACGTCTGAGATCCAAAGAAACACATTTCCTTTTTACAGACAGGATGTGCATAAAAATGTAGCTTCATATTGCTACAGATTATTCCAGCTTTTATAGTAAAATAATTGAATTTACTTACTTTCTTATTTATTTATAGCAGATCACGAAAGCTCTCCATACCCAGCTATATGGAAATATATGATTGTAATTTTGACAATCGACCTACTTCAAACTCAGTGGGCGGGGCTAACGCTGCTCTGATTGGTCTGCAGTGGACTTCCTGTAGAGGCCGACCAATCAGATGTGAGTTGTGCCATATGATGAACCACTGGGACCGTTTAAAGTATTTTATGCAGCACTGCAGCCCAGAAATCACATAAGAAAAACAATAATTATAAATGATTTTAGCATATAGTAACTTTTAAGCAATGCATTTCTCATGTAGTTGTTTATTTCATAAATTGACACATTACATGTATATATGTATGTATGGGTTTATTTTTTGAATGTTTTTGTATTTCTGTTTTCCAGCCGTTTTATGGAAATAAGTTGATGTTTTTTAGTGTCTGGAAAACGAGCCGTTTCAAAAACCTCCCGATTGTGGCGCTGCCTGTCACCTAGCAACCCAGCACATTTGGTCAGCTGGTTTTACCCCTGTATGCGCTGTACAATGGCTGCTGGAGAAGACAAGTATTTTAGTTGTTGACTTAACATCTAGAAACCACTTGTTGCACTCTTGTTGGTTTTGCAGGAGGCTCTACTAATGCTTTTCAAAGATGTACCATTGTACAGTCGTGCATCTGTGAACATTAAGTTGGGGGGCGTGGCCAGCAGCAGGTTATTTGCTTAAACAGCTGATTCTGAAATGAGTACAAAAAGCGAAATCTCATTATGTGAGGACGGATTTGTTTAAAAAAAAATTAACCATATTTTATGTAGGTGATATACCTATTCTAACTTGTTTGCCCCCTTTAATTATGAACTAGAATTGTTGGTTTATTCATTTGGCAGATTCTTTTATCTAAATAATCTGCCAAATGAGATTACATTTCAGCAACAAGGCAGTACAATGCAGCTAAATCAAAGTTAACAATGTTGTGATTGAATCCTAATAATTTGGTGAATATTTACTTATCTTGAGTGTTATTTGCTGACGTTTTGTCCTCTGACAGCATCTTCCCTGTGATTGGTCCGTTTCTGTGCAGGAGCGGCCAGCTGCAGCCTATCTGAAGATGTCTGATAATGGGGAGGTCGAGGACAAGCCTCCAGCTCCTCCCATGAGGAACACCAGCACCATGATCGGCTCCTGCAACAAGGACCCCACGCCCCTGAACCACGGCTCCAAGCCGCTGCCGCCCAACCCGGAGGACAAGAAGAAGAAAGACCGCTCCATCCGATTCATCCTCACTGGGAGCGATAAGAGTGAGTGCTCTCCACTCATTTTCATTTTGGGCCACAACAACATCACAAACGTCCTCAAGGGGCCGGTTACAGCAGACTGTCTGATAGAACCCATTAACAGACTGGTAAAAATATTGATAAATAACTGCATTCAATTACTACTACTTAAAAATAAATATTGAACATCTTTACATTGATTTTATTAGGCAGTAAACGGCTCAGAAACATTTAGTGTGAACAGGATATTAAAATAAACATATGTCTTAATAAAACACAAGAGTCAGATCAGTGTAACGCACTTCCATCTCAGGATACAAAAACATGCCGCTAAGCATTCTGGGAAATAATTCCCATTCCTGGCTTTTTCTTCTTTCAGTTTTTTATAAGTGCTAATCTAAAAACTCAACACAACTTACTACTGTTAGATTATCTTCCACAAACTCACATTTAGGTTCAAAATCTAAAACTTGCTAAATTTATTTGACATAAAGAGCAAAAGATGGTAGACACAACTAAAAGTGGCTCAAATGTTTTACAGTTGGTGTTAAATCACCACTTCCTGTTGAGGTGGAAGGAGGAAGATGTGTGGTTCCTCCTCGCCACCCAGCTCGTTGAAACGCTCTGAATAACTCAGTCGATGATAATCTTCAATGTTTTTTTTTTTCCTCCAGACCCGATGAAGATTATCAACGCGTTGTTTGTTAATCCTTATTAAAGCCGACATGAAGGCTTAACTTTGATCTCAGCAGGTGTTGCTCCGGCTGCAGTTCTGACACACACACACACACACACACACACACACACCTTTCATTAAGCAGTAAACATGTTTATGTTTTATTTAATAATAAGTCTTACCGTACATGAAAATAAGTCTTCTTAAAAAATAACGGGCCACCTATAGATTTAATATTGTTAAAAATGAAATAGGACCAAGTAATTAAAATAAGCATTTGGGCAAAAGAAACAATTAACGGGATTAATAATGAGCAATCAATTATTAGAATAATTACAAACTAATTTAGTAATTGTTTCATTCTTAGCTGGAGCACAGACTCAAAACTACACTATTATTAATTAAGCTAAACTGTACGAACAAAATATAAATTTTCAATTAAAGATTAGAAACCTTCTATGTAAAATAAAAAATCCTATTAAGCATCTTTTGCTGTCTAATTATTAATCAGTTAATAAAATAATCAACAGATTTTCCCTACACTATTAGAAATGTTATTTTGGCTGCAGATGCATCCATTGTTACAAATGATAAAGCATTCACTAAAGAACTGCTTTCTTGCAATAAAATGTTTACTTTCTTCTTAAAAAAAATAGGAATAGTTATTTGTTTATTTGCATTTTATTTATTTTTGGTGTTGCATAAAAAATCTTAAGTGATTGAATGAGAAATCTGCAGAATATTAATTGTCAAATACTCCATTACTAAAATAATCGTTAGCTAAAAAGCACTTTTCAGATTTTAAAGTCTAAACGACTCTTGACTTTCCATAAATGTGAATTGTTGCTTTTTGTAATCTTTTAGAGCTGTATGTGAATCCATGTTGTTTGCACAGTTACTGCTGTTTTGTTTTTCATAAGGCAATTTAAACTTAGCAATAACAAATTAGCCGCTGGCCTGTCAGCCTTCATAAGAACACGAGTCAGTGGTTAAACTGTGCATGAACCCAATCAGGAGGATGATGACTTCCTCTTACTATTTTTATTCTCAGAGTAGAAAATAATAGTTTAGCATCAAACTCAAGTTGAGGGAAGTTGCAGAGACTTTTTATTCTGTTAAATAACGACTAAAGAGAGCGCTGCTGCAGAAGAAGTGGAGTCTCGTGATTCTCTTCCTCTTCCACATAACTGAGCGATGAAGGCGTGAAGCAAAAACATGGATACCAGACGAGCCGTGCACACCTCTGCATGCGCAGAGAGATCTGGATGAAAACTGTTTCAGGTGCTTGAGGCTGTAAAGCTTCAGCCTGTTGCTTTTTCAGTACATTATTGGTTTGTAAAATGGCTTTTTTTCCCTTTTTGTGTAATGTTATAAACTGTAGCTTTATCTACCAAAATAAAGCTACAGTCTGTGATCCACACTTCTATAAATGTAGTTAAATTCTAATTCAATTCAAAAATAATGAATTGAGCCCAAAGGGAAATTAAATTCAAAATTCTCCAGAGTTATTGTAGATGTTGATGACTGTGGGCAGGAAAGTTATCCGGTAGCAGTCTGTGTTACAGCAAATTTGAAGAAGCCTCTGACTGAACACTAAAAAACCTCTGCTCTTCTTAGACAGTCTAAAAAAAAGACATAAGAAATGGAGATAACCTTTAATATTCATGGTTTCCCACAGAAAAACTCGTTAATCCTGGTGACTGGGGCACTAGAGCAGTCATCCACCATGTTTTCAGTTAAAATATGTTTAAAGTTGACAGGAAATTTGAAAATATCAACTTTGAAAATATGGAAGACATTATTAATGCCTAAACATCAACTATAAAGTCTTAAAAATAGCTAAATAAAAAAAACCTGAATTAATGAAACAAGCAATGTTTAGCCTGGTGGCCCGCCAGTCTTATAATTCACAGAATATTATTTTAGTTTTTATAAATATCTTAAGATTAAAACAGCTTTTTACCCACTAGTTAGAGTTAAATGTGATTCTTAGGATTTACTTAAATCATAAAAATCTTTTTTTAGACTAATTCACGCCACATGTCCACATCCAGACATAGATTACCCACGATGCCTTGCAGCCGTCTGGTGGTCCTTGCATTGTTTGTCATCCCATGAGGATATGGATTTATGATTTCCCTCAGGAATAAATTACAACATATGGCGTCTCCATCGTTATAATTCTCTCACAAACTGCTTTTTATGTATTTTTTATGATTAATTCTCTTTTGTTTTCTTTTTTTCCCTCCTCCTTCTTCTTATTTATTCATTTATCACAAAGGTTTGTCCCATGAGGGATTTCTATTACAGCTGATTTAATAACCTGATGGCATCTTGGCCTTTTGAGGTCCAGTTTGCAACAAATCCATCTCAGTTTATGCCAGAAGAAAACGTCTGGGTAATTAAAATATCCTTAAACTGTCCTTGTTCTCTCTCTCTTCTTTTTTTTCAGCCTATAAGAAGAAGGAACGTCCTGAGATTTCTCTACCGTCAGACTTTGAGCACACCATCCACGTCGGTTTTGATGCTGTTACTGGGGAGTTTACTGTAAGTCTGTTAATATTCCCCACTGAACGCCGCTCTAATTATCGCCTGTTGCTCATTGCTGCGTGAATATTTGTGTGTTTGCTCGTGAGCTTGATGGAAGCAGACATACCGAATAAAAGTTTTTTTAAAATAGTCTCATCAGACAAAGGCCATCTTGTTGAGCTGAGTCACTTGATCTGCCTGACCAAGCTCTTTTATCTGCGAGTCCAACACTGTGTGCAAAACTAAAAAAAACTCCCATCTCTTCTGCGAATGCATGATTATTGTTTCCTTGTTTGCATTCTGGGTCACAGTTCAGTGATATACTTGCATGCAAAGAGTCCTCACTGTCTGCTAAACAGGCAGCGGCGATTAGCAAAGAGTGGGTGGAAAATGAAGGAAAGGTCAGAGGAGTGATGGAGCAGAAAGTGAGCGGCTTTGTGATGGACTGATTCTGACAGAAGAGAGCGAGAGAAAGAGCAGGAAAACAAGGAGATGTGACCCAGTTGCTTAACTAAAGTACAAATACAACAAGACTGCTGTGTTATACGTCCTTCCTGGGTTGGACAGCACTTATTCGACAAGTCCATCCCTTATTGTCATCTGCAGACTGTTTTTTATTTTTACTTTGAGGTATTTTCACTCCAGTCTGATTTACCTGATTATGAGAGCTTAAAAAAAACTAATTTTAGGGGCGTGCCGTGATGGCGGAGGGGTTAGCGCGACCCACATTCAGAGGTGGCGCGGCCGTCACGGGTTCGACTCCCGGACCCGACGACGTTTACCGCATGTCTCTGCTTCCCCCTGTCCTGTCAGCCTACTTTGAAAAAGGGACACTAGAGCCACAAAAGACCCCTTGCAGGGCGATAAAAAACAAATAGAAAAAAACCCCTAATTTTAGACAAGTGTCGAACAAAGGAAGACTCAGAGCTGAAGAAAAAAGTCTCCATCTGATTAACATCTTTTCAGGAAGTGGGGCTCATGAAAGTAACCTAATTAAGAGATTTCTCAGAAAATGGTCAGGAATTTGTCTGAAAGGAGCTTAAAAAAACTTCCAGAAAGTCTGGAAAATGATTGAATTGATCAGCGGTTCTCCAACATTTTATTAGACTTTAAATATTAAGTTTTTCCAACAGGACATTTCAAAACTTCAATGCAACAGAACTTGGACTTTTTAATCTATTGTCATAAAAAAAGCATAAAAATAACAAAATCGCTAAGTAAAAAGTTAAAGCACTAATCATAAACATTAGCAGTGCTAATGCTAAATCGCTAAATCCAGTTCAAATTATATCTGCCGTTGAAAGATTGCAACACTCAAACACCAATTTAATTATGAAATTACAATTTAGATGATTGTTTTTTTTTCTAGTGTCAGTTTTATTTTGCTCCTGTATGTTTCCTGTTTGAAATAAAGTTGTTTGGGGAAAAAGAAAGAAAGAGAACCCACTTCAAAATAAGAGCATGAACATAAACATCAAACTACTGGAAGAATACACTTGGAGACAAAAAAAAAGGGAAAATACCAACTATAGTCAAATAGTTAATTTTTTAAATTTGTTTTTCAAGCTGACCAGAATCACAATTAGAAAACTTTTTTTTCCACCTCATAGTGAGCAAAAGTAGCTCCATCCTGATTGGCCTGATCAGCACGGCACAGAGGGAGATTTCAAGTCTGCATGAAGCTGAATGGCTGTCATGCAGTTGCTTGAAATGAGTGCATGAAGTAATAAACTGTGTGTGTGTGTGTGTGTGTGTGTGTGCGTGGGTGTGTGTGTGTGTGTGTGCACCAGGTTTTCATATCCTTATGGGAACCTATTTCTGTCTACAATGTGGGGTTATGGGGACCATTGCTCCTTGTGGGGACATTTTCTTGGTCCCCATGAGGGAAATTGTTGTTTTTGGGTTAGTAGTTAGGTATGTGATAGTTAGGTTTAGGGTAAAGGTTAAGGTAAGGGTTAGGTATGTGATGGTTAAGATTATGGTAAGGGTTAGGCTGTAGAAATGAATGGAAGTCATTGTGAAGTCCCTACAAGTGATGAAAACACGACTGCGTGTGTTTTGCAGGGCATGCCGGAGCAATGGGCCCGTCTGCTGCAGACGTCCAACATCACCAAACTGGAGCAGAAGAAGAATCCTCAGGCCGTCCTCGACGTCTTAAAGTTCTACGACTCAAAGGAAACGGCCAACAGCCAAAAATACATGAGCTTCACAGGTATGAAAACACAACGCTTTATTTCATTCACAGAAAGGGAGTCAAAAATGTATTTAAGACTTGGAGAAACTTTGTCATCGCATAAAATGAAGCAGGATTAATCATCAGATTAAAGTGTTTTTGTTTTTACGTCTAACATTAACCTCCAGACTTAAACCAAGCGATGTGCATCTCCTGAACCCTGAGAAAAGTTTTTCTTTTTATCGCCCTGCAGATAAAACTGCAGACGCCTTCAACTCCTCCATCGTAACGGTAAGAATAATTCTGTTATTAGGGTTAATCACAAGCTCTAAAACTTGTATAAATGATCTCTGTTAATTATTCTCTAGTATTTTTGATAGAAGTATATATTTCACCTTCTGTAATCTCAGTAAATATCTTAGAAAGATCTTTAAAAGTCTTAGATTATCATAATTTTACCTTCAAAATTTGCTACATTTTCCAAAGTGTGAGATTTGGGGATTTTCTTCTAACGTCTTGTAACATTTATTTTATTGGATCTAATCAATGCAAGCACCTAAAGTCAATAGCATAATAAAGTCAAATTAAATTGATAGAATAAAAGAAAAATCATAATTTTTATTTATTTTTCCTGATTGAACTGCTGGTTCTCCATTGTGACTTTATGTTCTAGTTGGTAAAAAATTATAGAAATCAAAGAAGAATTCCAGTAAATAACATAAAATCACACCACAGAAAGCCTGGCTAGTCAGTTTTATACTGTATTTATTAAAAGAAAGTGGGTTTTTTGGGGGGGGGGTGCACTGGAAAAACACAAAATTTTACCAAGTATTTTTATTTCTTTATTTATTTTTTTCTTATTTCTAGTGTACTAACTCACAAGACATAGGAGCTTGTTTTAAGTCTATAATCCTTAGCATTCATGAAAAAGTTATAGTTCCACTGACAGATTACTTAACTTATAATAAAATACATATAGTAAGTGAAAACATCTTTCAGTGCAACTAGAACTGACTAAAAGTTGTTGACATAAAACAAGTTACTGTATCTTGTTGAAAAATAACTTGTAAGTTAGTTTAGTCTTATTTCAAGTGTAATTAGATGTTTGCGTTGCAAACTAGACCAAACATTAAGACTCTTGCCAAGTATTTTTGGTCTAATTTTTAATAGTTAGTTGTGTTTAGATTAAACATTTTATTGTTTTTCCATCATCAAATAGCTTTTTCTCAGACATTTTTTGATTGGTTGAAAGAATAGACACCATCTTTTTATCCAAATTGTAAACATTGTCAGACGGATGCCCTCAAACCAAACAGCTGAACAGAAAGAGAGGGAGGCGCTCGTTGAGATGCTCTCTTCCTCCCTGCATTGTGAATCAGCATCTTTTCCTCCTTCCACCGTTTGCCTGCCTGCCTGCAGCTTGGCCACGGGCCGAGCCTCGGAGTACCACACAGACACCGGGAGAGAACAGAGCGCGGCTCCAGGAGCCCGACCTGTGCCGGGCTTTCAGGCGCCGCCCACCATGAGGAAGGTGGACAGACGGAGAGGCAGGTTGAGTCGAGCAACAAGCAGAGGAGAGAAGTTGAGCTGAAGATAGGCAGGAGAACGGCAGCGTGATGAGATTAAGAAGCAGTAGAGGAAGCCGCAGTGACAGCAGGAAGCAATGATGGGCCTGGTGTCCATGATCGCTCATGTAACCGTAAAGTCACTGAGGCTCCGCCCATTCCTCCCCTGTGACATCACGCAGAGCTCCAAGGCGGTGTCGGAGACGCCCGCCATAGCAACCGTGTCCGAGGATGAAGACGAAGACGAGGCCGAGCCCCCGCCGGTGATCGCCCCCCGCCCTGAGCACACCAAATCGGTAAGAAACAAACACGCTTTCTTTATCGTTTTCTTTAATTCATGCATCCTTTAAACTTTAGTCAAAAACTGCTTTTATACAAAAATATTTTATGTAAAAGCAAAATATATTTCTGTATTTTTACACAAAAATATTTTACTACATATTTATTGAAACTGTTGCCTTTACCTTCCCCCCAGTTCTAACTAGAAACAACCAATCAGAGCCAGAAGGCGGGTCTTAGCGCTGTCAATCACCCTCCATTTGGCGTAGAGCCTATCATGAATGCTACGGCTAGTTAGCATAGCCTCCAATAATGACAGATAAACAAGTATAATAACAGTAAGTTTTCCCTTTTTCAAGAACTTGATTGACAGCACTAAGACCCTCCTCTTGTCTCTGATTGGTTGGTTTTGGTCGAGAGGCAATAATAGTTCAAGGAGAAGGTGGAGTAGATCGATTTTTTTTCACAGATTATCTGTCTCATAGCAAACTTTCATAACATGGTGACAGTTTTAACAAATATATAAAAACTTATGTTTTGTATAAAAGTTACATGCTGCAGCTTTAAAACTTTTCATTTGAAAGTTTTTTTCTCACAAAGTAAAGAAAAATAGGATTGTTAAAATTATCCTTGAAATGCCTCTGTGAGGCTCAACAAAATCCTCTTCCATCCACCATTTTAACTCTAAATACAAACTATTTTTACTGCAGAAAATTAAATGACTGCTGTAATTTTAATAAATTTAGAGGCAAGAACATAAAACAAGAAGTCAGTTTTCAGTCATATCAGTGTCTTTTTTTTTTTTTTTTTTGCTCTGACTGAACATGTTCTAAGTGGAGTGATTGTCGATATAATAAGAAGACAAAGCCTTCAGTGTTTAGATCAGTCACAGTGAAACTTAGGTTTTTATTTAGAGAAACTCTTTCAAAGAAGCTCTTTGTTCCCCTGCAGTTCAGGTGAGGCGTGTTAAAGCTTTTCCCTTACCGAACCGTTCAGATTTTACCTTTTGTCTTTTAAACTTGTTCATGATAACTGATCTGTTCTGTAGTTATGAAGATGTGTACTAAACATATTACACTATTAACTTAAGCTGACAAGTTAAGATTATTTAAATAAATTGTAACAAGTTGGACTTTTAAAATGTTGCGGTGTAAAATAAAACAATACATTGAGATACCTTTTATTCAGTGTAGCAGTTTATTAAATGCCAAAAATGACTCAACTGTTGTGAAAAAGTAGCAGAAGATTAAAAGAAAAATCCAGTATGTGTGATTTAGTGACACCTTGTGGTAAAATCTTAGTTTAGAAAAAACCTTTAATGTTGTATTTCTATAATCCTCTGGTAATAGATTCAAGGGAACAGCTAGATATTTGAGATAGATTATGCTATTTATAAAAACAAAACAAAAAGCATATTGACACTTGATTTAAAAAATCAAATCAAAAATCTAATATTTTTAATTTGTTTGCTCAGAAAGCTCCATATTAATTCTCAGGTGTTATATCTTACAGGCCTGAATTATCTGTTCAATTAATTAATTTACATCATGAAAACATCATAAAGTCACCAATTATGAAACATCCAATAAATATTTATTTTCATCAAATGTCATCAAAATCATTTAGCAAATTTACATCAGATATGTTGATCAATGTTCCAGTTTTTATGAATCAAAGAAAACTCTAACCATGTTGGTTTTTAGCCCTGATTTAAAGGAGCTCAGTGTTTCTGCATACTTGCAGTTTTCTGGAAGTTTGTTCCAGATTTGTGGTGCATAGAAGCTGAACTTTGTTAGGACTGTCTCCATTCATAGGAAGAAACAACATAAACCAACCTGAAGTTTTACTGTAAAACACTCAATATTATGAGAATTAAACATTTTGTTTAAGTTTTAAAATGTACTAATGTATGCCGATCTTTCCTTCCACACACACACACACACACACACACACACACACACACACACACACACACACGCAGACTGGTGGTGGTGGAGAGGCTGCTTACATGGCGCCATTAGGGTTTCCACGGCGATGGCTTTTTAATGCAACTGACTCCCACCATCACAAACATGCCTGCACAGACAAACGCAGCCCTGCATTCAGTGACCGACTTTTCTCATCCTGACGGTCCGAAAACCTAAAATATCTGTTTTTTAAAAACTATTCAGAGGTTTTTCTGGATTTTATCAGCCAGAAAATGTAACAAAAACTATTGAAAGTAGGTTGAAAGTTGCTTTTTGCTATCAAGATTTAGAAATATTAAGCAAACGTTGAACTTGCCCTAAAAGCCTGGTAATGAGAATTAGTCTAAATTGCTGTTTTCTATTTGTTCTCTCAATTTATCTTCAGTTCCGTCTTGATTGAGTTCATTTTTATCGTCTTTTCATAAATTTCTTGTTTCTTGCTAAATTAAAACTTGGCTAAAGATCTTCTCTAAATTACGACGAATTAAAGCCATGCTAAGAAAATAAAAAAAATGGTGAAGTAACAAGAATAAAGTCATAATATTAAAAGAATATTATTAATATTCCAACAATATTATGATTCATTCTCATATTATTTCAAATGTATTCTTTTATGATTTTATTCTTGTAATATTATGACTTTCATAATTGTCCTTTTTTTTCTTAGTAAGGCCCTAAGTACTAAATTGCTGCAAACATTTTGAAGCCTAATTTAGTTTCAGCATGTTATTTAACCTTTTTGTGTCATCAGATTTACACCCGCTCAGTGATCGAGCCGCTCCCTCCTCCTTCCACCAAAGATGCAGCCACTTCCCCCATCATCCCACCGGCCACCGCCGCCGTCACCCCCGCCCCACCTGCAGAGCCGGCTCCCGGCAGCCCCCCCAGCGCAAGCCCCGCCCCCGGCCCGTCTCTGCCCCGCGCACAAGATAAAAGCAAGAAGAAGAAGATGTCTGACGAGGAGATCCTGGAGAAACTAAGTAAGTCTGGCTGCTTCTGTTCTGGTTTCACACAGCTGCACAAGACTCTGCAAAAACACAAAATATGACCAAAACATTGTGTTTAGTTTCTAGTCCAAATATCTTATTATACTTTAAATAAGACAAGACTAACTCACTAGTAACTTTTCAGCAATGATTTTTAATCTAATCTATACAAATACTGATTATGCATCCTTATACTACTTTATTGATAAAAAAAACTCTGTTCAGTATTTTCTACTTTTTAAGTTTTAGATCATAATAAAGTCAAATTAATTTCAGAAATTATTTCCTGTTGACCGAATAGAAAAATAAACAATTAATTATTTATCCTGATTGAACTGATATGTTTTGTTTGGTCAAAGTAATGCAAATCAAATAAGAACTCAATAAAAATAAAGTTAATTCATACTAAAGAAAACCTGGATAGTCAGTTTTATACTATGTTTAGAAAACGGAGGAATCTGCAAAAGCACAAAAACTTACCAAGTATTTTTGTTTAGTTTCTAGTGAAAATATTTAATGCACTGTAACACTTTAATTAAGTTAAAACTAACTTAAATGTGACTTTTCAGCAAGAAATAGCATATTGTTTTAATTAAATAATTCTTTAATAGTGATGATAAAAAATTACTGGTTCAACTGGCAGATTATTTCACTTATAACATGGAAAAATTAGTTATTGTAGCTGAAATAATCTTCCTTTGGTACTAGTAATTTTTTTAGTCCGTATTAAAGAATTAATGACTTAAACATGCTTCCAATTCTTGCTGAAAAGTTACTTGTAACTTGGTTTTGTTTTATTTCATATTTACTAAGACGTCTGCACTAGAGCCTAAACTAAAAATACTAGTTAGTGTTTTGTGTTTTTGCAGTGCACAGGTCCAGAATGAAAGATGGAGCCGTTTTTCCTGACTGCAGACTGAGAGCAGCTGCTGGTTTCTGTCTTGTCATATGTTGTTTATCACTTTGTTTCCTTCTGGGAGCAGATTTTGAGTTTATTTGAAGGATTAAATTGAGCTGCTGCTGACTTCTGCAACTTATCTGTTATTTAAACAACATGAATCAAACTGCATCTCATGTTGTACAGTTTATTTATTGTTTGCTCAATTATATTTACTCAGGTTTATCTGATTTATCTTCCAGTATTTTCTTCCTTAACATTAAAGCAGCTTATTTTTCCAGAAATAAGTTAATCAGGTTTTGACCAAAATGTTTTTAGTTGATCTAATGTTTACGAATCAAATGTTTAGCGTTTCTAATTTTTGATCAGAGGAAGCAGCAGCATCGGGATTAAGAGGGTTCATTTGATACTTAGGAATCTGACAATTAATTTAAAAAAAATATCATCCCTCATTGTTTCCTGCTCAGTGAGTTTTACCAACTTTAATTATTAAGCTGCAGCGTTTTGTTTGAGCTGAACTTCTGGTCTATTTTTAGCTGTTCTGCCTAACAACTGTGGCAACAAAGAGACTAAAATGCAGCTCAAATAAAAAATGATAAACCTTGACTCCCCTGATAAAATGCTGTGATGTGTATTAGTGATGTTGTTTGGATAAATCTGTATATTTTTAAACCTGCGCCATGCCTGTTCAGACGTGCTCAGGTCTCCCTCTGCTGGTAAGAGCAGGAAACTGCTTGTCCTTCCGCCTCTGATTGACAGACCTGACCCCGCCCACTCCCGCTCAATCCTCAAATCTGATTGGCTGTTCGTTCTCTCCGTCATCGCCTGTGGTCCTTTCCAAGAATTAATCCTCAAATCTTTCCTGCTGTTGACAGTTTTTACTCAACTGCTGTGTTTTTCTGCCTCTAATGTTTGTTTGTTTGTTTTTTTAATTTAAACTATTTTTATATTATTTCCCTTCAATATTTGTTTTTTCCTTTTGTTTTGCATGCAGCATTAAAGTTATTGAGTTTGACAGACATGCTGTAGAGTAGTTTTCAAATTGATAGAAAATCACTTTACTTTTCTATCCAATAAAATCACCTTTAAATTATCACTAAAAACTTTTTTTATTATTATTTTTCTGGAGCTCTTTATGCTGCTGCTGTTTTTACATCCTCATGAAGTTAATTTCTGCTGCTTTTGTCTTTTCTTGTCTCTCCTCAGGGACAATTGTTAGCGTGGGAGATCCCAAGAAGAAATATACTCGGTTTGAAAAAATAGGACAGGGGTGAGTGCTTTATTAAAGCATGGTAATTACGTAAAGCTTAGTCATTAAAAAACCTAAATAATTAAACGTCAACATGCTTTTAATGAATTTCCTTCAACTTTGTTTTAGGCCTAGCCCACACATAACCAGATATCTGAGAAAATAAATACATTTTTACGCATTTTGGTGTTTTTGTATCACTAAAAGCAATTATTTATAAAACAAATGCCTCTCTGTCAGTACACGTTGATACAGAGTGCTCTGTCATAGTAACAGATGTATTTATTAAAACAGTTTTAATAAATCTGTCTATTATATGAATCAAAGTGAAATTAACTTGTGTATTTTCTAAGATATCTTTCCTGCCTTTCCTTTCCCTTTTAGAGCCTCTGGTACGGTGTACACAGCTATAGACATCGCTACAGGACAAGAGGTTGGTTTGTTTTCTTCTCTTTCAATTTGTAACAAAAGCCAAACAACAATACTTTAAAAAATAAAGTTATCCTTGAGAGATGATGCATTTCTGATGATTACATTAAGAAAACCAGCTACTTTGGATATTTTGCTAAGCAAAGTAGAAAAACACCACATGAATAAAATGTTTGAAAATGTACAATATTCACTATAAATTAGATTCAGTTGCAATTAAAAATAAAAATCTAGTTTGAAGTTTCTAATGAGACATGTAAAGTGAATGTTGGTTAAATTTATGCTTTTAATTAAAGCAAAACAACACAAAGAAGAGAAAAACTGCAACCTACTTAATTTCTCGAAACATCCTGGATAATTTTATAGCTAATCCGTCACTTTCTCCCTCAGGATTAGCCCGCTTCTCTCCATAAAAACTCCTTGCACCTCCTCACATGTTTTTTTTTGTTTTATTCAATATTTTTCTTGTTTTGTGTTCTTTCCTCTCAGGTTGCCATTAAACAGATGAACCTGCAGCAGCAGCCAAAGAAAGAGCTGATCATCAACGAGATTCTGGTGATGAGGGAAAACAAGAACCCAAACATTGTCAACTACCTGGACAGGTTAGCACTCACAGCACAGCCTTAGGCTGAGAATATGTGGGAAGGCGATGGTAGCGAATGTTTTAGCTGTTAGATTAGGCTTTCTAACATTTTAAAGCAGGTAATGCGCCTCGTTTTCAAACACAGACTCCAACTAAAGTTGTTTAGGGTAAATATAGCACCGTTAGCATACTCACATGTAATATACCAGTGGAGGGCTAAACCTAAAGCACTAAACAGTAGTTCCGCTAACATTAAAACGCTACACCTGCATGGTATTTAGTGGAAGCTAATGCTAAAGTTGGAGTCAGATACTTATTTCAGCTGAAGTTTTTTAGTGGCGACAAGTGGTAAATTTAACACAGTTCACATACTTGCATCTACTATACCAATAATGGGAATGGCAAACTAAAATGTTTGCTGCTCTAAATCTAAAGCACTAAAACTAAACTCCTACACCAACATGGTATTTAGCGAAAGCTAATATGCTAACTTAAATTCAAGTTCTACCTGCCCTTGAAAGACTAAATGTTTTTTTTAATGCCCTCAGATGTTATATTTATGTTTATCTTTTGTTCTCTACTTTCTGCGTTTTATTTTATTCCATTTATGTTTGATGTTTGAAGTAAAGTTATTGGGATGAAAACAGAAAAGGAAACAGATCTTCACCCACTGCAAGTAGTTTATATTCACGCTCTTATTTCGAAGAGTTTTTATCGGTTGAAAACCAAAGCTTCAACACTGATGTCAAACTTTATTCACTTTAAAGTTCCCAGTTGTGACGTGTGTCTCAGGAAGTGATTTACAGTAAAATGTTGCTGTTCAAGCTCCTACTTCTGCAGGGAAGATTAAAAGATAGATCTAGCTTTGAAGTTTGAGGTGTATTTGTTTTTTGAGACTCACTAGGGTTTTTTTTCTGGTAAAAAATCCTTTATTTGTTTCATTTTTTACAAACAATTGACCTTTCTGCATGTTTAAAAGTAGAGACTTCATTAACTATTCTCCGACCTCTCCAGGAGGTTTCAGCGTCCAGAAAGTGACGGATCCAAACCCACAGCCCTGATGTTTCCCTTTACGCCCACACAGCTGCTCTGTGAAGTTTCAGGAAAACATCCAAAGAGCTGTTTTATCTTTTTTCCTTTTTTCTTTCCCAAACTTTGAGCGGTAAACATGCGTATGTGGCATGTCTGGTTGCCATAGCAACCTGTCTGATCGCAACACACCGCGGAGTCTGGTGCCGACGCTGTCGTCTCCATGGAGACAGCATTTCCCTGTCGCTGTGTTTTATGTGTTTGTTCTCGACTGTTAAGCGGTTCAGCAGCATAAATCTGCTTCTGGTCGCGTTTCGTTGCGGCGCGGTGACGCTGGATCGCTGCTTTCTGGCCGAACGCCGGTGGATCTTTACAAACTCAGAAAACATTTAAATGTTAAAGCCAGAACTTTTCCACCGATAATGTCCAACATCAGAACAAACTACTGTTTTCTTTTGAGAGGTGATTTAGTTTTTTTATTCTCGGAGGTGCTGAGACATAGATAACAGCTTATTATTCTCTTTTTGATAAAAATTTATTATGATTATTATTATGAAGACAAAAATATGAAAACACAAAGTTTACTTGTAAAATGTAGTTGATGTTTTGCTTTATAGAACATTTTTTAATTTATTAAACCCAATTTGCTGATGATTTACATTTAAACTGACTCACTTTCACTATTAAGTTACATATTATTTTTGTAACATTTTATCTTTTTTTCTTTTAACTAGTCTTATAAGGTAGTTTTATACCTTATAAGACAAAATAAGGTTGTTATTTTTATTATTATTATTATATTCTGCCTTACTTTGACTTTAAGTAGTCTTGTGGGTATGTTGAACGTTGCCCCTAAATAAAATGAATTATTGTTCTTGTTATCATTGCGTTACAGAAGCTTTTTTTTAACATCTGATACTTTCAGATATGTTTGTGTTAAACAGAGCAGCTCATTGTTCTGTTTTATGTCATGGTGCAGCTACCTGGTCGGCGATGAGCTGTGGGTGGTGATGGAGTACCTGGCTGGAGGTTCGCTGACCGACGTCGTCACGGAAACCTGCATGGATGAAGCTCAGATTGCTGCCGTGTGCAGAGAGGTAAAAAAATAAATATGTAAATCAGAGGTCGCGCTAGACATTTTTGTTCTCCGTCATTTTGGCCGACAGCATTAAAACAAATCTGTCATTTTCTATTTTTACCCTTCAAATTATAATCGTATTAACATTAGGCTATATAACCGCATTTTTATGCGGTTTAGTTAATATTCACCAGATGAACCGTGAATCCAGATACATCACATAAAGCAGATGAACGCTTCTAACATTTTCTCCGTAGTGACAAAAACCCCTGACTGTGGCCCCAATAACTTATAATAAATTAAATTAAACGACTCCACTTAAATTACAAGCACTTCACCTGCTGGGGTCTGAACGCTCAGCCTCACAAATTCCTCCTGCAAGCTGTTAGATTAGACTTTCTAACATTTTAAAGCAGGTAATGCACCTCATTTTCAAACACGGATTCCAGCTAAAGTTGTTTAGTGGCGACAAATGGTAGATATAGCACAGTTAGCTATGCTGTGACAGTCGGACAGTCGGATCCGTCTGATCCAAACCGATCAATTGAACTGTGAGTTTTTTACCCTGTGCGCGGTCCGGACGTTGCGCTTTTACGAGGATTTTCGCTTCCCTGAAACGGACAGATGTTACGTCTGCCGCGCTCTTCCAGAACGTTGCTCTCTCTCTGGGCGCAGGAGGGTAACGTCTTCCAGCTCCATTTGTTAAAACCGCAGGGTGAGTTAAGTTTAATTGTAAGCAGCGGTGGAGCCGCGTCCGCATTGGTTTTGCAGCGCACTGCGCATGTTACAGTATAATTAACTTTATTTATTTCCTCAATATAAACTGCCAGCTCCTCTGTTTAGACTATAAATGGATTAACACAACATTTTCCTCTGTTCTGTGTGAACTAGAGACTGGAATTAAACGCGCCATTTTAACCAAAAGTTTGAATGCGCTTCCTAACCAGGCGCTCCAAAGTCTCTGGTCCATAACTCTTCAACACGCGGTCAGCTCCCGGTCAGAAAGACACATTTAGTTCAGTGTCCATGAGATGATATTCAGAAAAAAAAATGTATTAATTGATTTTAGTTGCCTTTGCGATAAACACTTTGCATAAAGGCTGTAATATCTGCCCATGCACCAGTCAAGGGTGTGAATGATAACCTGTCAAAATGACGATTTTCCTGTGGTTTAAAAAAATAACCAGTCAAATACGGAAAATATTCCGTTAACGTGACCTCTGCTATAAATACTTAAATGTCAAGTGTTAATTTTCAGTTGATTTCATGTAACTATAAATGTTCTGTATTTTGTTAATGTTCTAATTTTAGTTTATTTTTCTGTGCAGTGTTTGCAGGCGCTGGAGTTCCTCCACTCGAACCAGGTCATCCATCGAGACATCAAGAGCGACAACATCCTGCTGGGCATGGACGGCTCCGTGAAGCTCAGTCAGTGTCGCTCCTTCACTTCCTGTTTCCTGTTTCACAAAACAACTCAGCTCTATTTCAGAGAAAGTTTCTCTTTCTAGAGTTTGTTTCCTTCATTCTCTGTCCATCTTTTTGGTTTGTTTTTTCTTTTTTCTTTCCTTTTGTTCTTTTTCTTTCATTTTCATTCTTTCTTTTTCCTTCTTTCTTTTGTTGCTTCTTTTCTTCTTTTTGAGTTTTTTCTTTCTCTTTTCAATCTTTCTTCTTCCATTAGTTCTCTTTCTTTATTTTTCTCCCATCCTTTCTTTCATTCTTTCCTTTTTTCTATTTTCTGTCCATTCTTATTTCTCTCTATCTTCTTCCTTCCTTTTTCTCCCTTTTTTCTTTATTTTATTCTGTTTTTATTTTTATTTCATTCTTTTTCTTTTTTTTCCTTTATTCTTTCTCTTTTTCTTTTTTCTTTCCTTTTTCTTTTTTGTAGTCTTTTTTTTTCTTTTCAATTTTTTTTCATTATTTTCTTTTTTCCATATTTTATTTATTTCGTTATGAATTCTAAATTAACTTTAGTACATTATATTTTATAACTAGTCTTGAAGACCTGAGAAAAATGTGGGTTTTTGGGGAAAAATGTCTGGAAACCATGGAAACCGTTACTAAGGCAATGCCCTCTCATAAATCCCAGCTCAGGAAAATGTAGCCTTTCATAATAAACAGGTGTGGAGGGAAAATCACAGCCATGCAGCGAGTGGGTTTACAGTGGTGGGTTTACTTGCCACATTAAACATGGGAGTTTATTTACCTGAACTTTTGAAAGTTTATCTGAGGTCCGGCTCTTTCTCTCTCTTTACTTCCCAGCCGACTTTGGATTCTGCGCCCAGATCACTCCGGAACAGAGTAAGCGCAGCACCATGGTGGGGACTCCTTACTGGATGGCTCCGGAGGTCGTGACCCGGAAGGCTTATGGACCCAAAGTGGACATCTGGTCCCTGGGCATCATGGCCATCGAGATGGTGGAGGGGGAGCCGCCGTATCTGAACGAGAATCCCCTCAGGGTGAGAGCCGGGACTTCAGACTCAACTTAAAATCAAGTTATAAGCATTTTTTATGTTTAGTTTTAATTATTTTTTAGAAGAAATACAGTTACACTGTCCTTCGAAGGGGTTAATCTGTGATATTTTACTACTTAACATAAAGATTTTTAGTCAACAGAGAGATTTTACAGCTTAAAATAGTCAAAAATGACAACCACATCATAAAGTCAGGAGGATCTTTTATTATTTAATGATTAGATTTGTGGTTTACTGTCTCAAAGTTGAAGAATTGTGTGAATTACTTAACGAACACCATGACTAGATCTATCATGATAATAACAAATTTTGCTGGACGATAAATTGTCCCAGAAGTTATTGTGATAAATATGGTTGTTTTGAGACCATTTTCAAGAAATACAATGGTTATGGCAGATTCTCAAAGATCAATAAACTTTAAATTCTAATGTATATTTAACACTGGAACTGGAAGACATTTCAAATATCCAAAATAAATAAACAAAACAATAAATAAAGTGAATTATGAAGTCTCTGTAAACAAAAAGAAGCTGGTTGAGACCAAAACACCAGACTGAAGATTTTATCATCCAGTTTTTGGCAGAAAGAGAAAAACAAAAACAATAAATCAGGCAAATAGAAATTATTTATCTTCTTTCAATTTATCATGCAATTAATTGATTTATTGTTTATTACAACATCATTTATCTCATTGATGCCCTAATGTAGTTGAAGGATGTGCAGATTTTAATTCAGCCATTACTAGATCAACCACTAGATGGCAGTAAAGTAAAGCTTCTACAACGTCAAGCCTCTGTTTGCATTCTGGGAAAAAAAAACCTTAAAAATGTTGCTTTTCTTCATCCTTAAGGCGCTGTATCTCATAGCAACCAACGGGACGCCGGAGCTGCAGAACCCAGAGAAACTGTCAACAATATTCAGAGACTTCCTGAACCGATGTCTGGAGATGGACGTGGAGAAACGAGGATCCGCTAAAGAACTACTGCAGGTACAGCCGGGTCCGGTGTGTTCATGAGAAAAAACAAAACCAAGTAAAACTAGAATGATGCTTTAAGCTTTTCCTGCCCTCCTAAATGAATTACTAATCATAAAAATAAAAAATAAGGTCCTCCACTCTTAATGTTTGAGAATAAGCTGACAAGTAATTTCCAACCATTTTTCAGCTGTTAGTTTGAATTTAAAATAAAAACAGTAAAAGTACAAAATGACAGCAATTTATAGAGCTCTGTTTACATATTAGATACATTAACAGGCTTAATGGGTAATAATATAGGTGCAGTTTGTTTACATAGTTAAATTCCTGCAATACGTTAATTTAAAACAACTGAACACCAACGAATCTGCACATTGTTTAATTTTATTGGTTTTTAATGTTAGACAGAGGAAACAAAAAACTGTTTTCAAATTCTGTAATTTATTCTATGATGAAAGCAATCCAAGCTAGTGAATTTATGCACAAACACAAAATTTTAAAAAGTATTCTTTGTCTAGTTTCTAGTAAAAATATCTTACTTGAAATGAGACAAAAATAATTTACAAGTAACTTTTCAGCAAGAACTGTGAGCTTGTTTTAAATCAATAATTCCTTAATATTAATGACAAATGTTAACATAAATACAGTGCAGTTATGAAATAATACCATAGTCCAATCCAAAGGAATGTGCAACTGAGCAGGAAAAGTTTAAAAAGTTTGCTAAATGTGTATTTGTGCATTAAAAACAACAATAAAAGTGTGCAAACAGAGCAGAAATTATTATAAAAAAACTACACCCCTCAGAGGAGTTTTGGCTAAAGCATGTTTACAAAGCAATTCTTTATTTTGAATGTAAATTTTATATATATTCTGTACAGTTCTGCTCTGTTGTTTTTCTCACCAAATGTCTTTTTCTGAATCTTTATACTCCAGTTAACAATTATCAATTACTTCAATAATTGATTAATCACAATTAATCCGATTGATTTGATTAATTGATTCAGTCCTAATTGTTAGAAAACCTGCTGTTAAATAAAGTAGTGAAAGTGGCTGGAAATCAATCAGAACACTGAATAAATGTATCGACTTGTTATGATAATATTGTTTTGTAGCCATTTTCAAGTAACATAATTATAATAGTATAGTTGTGCTAATAAACTTTAATTTTATACAGAACAGACCACACTGAAAGTGGAAGATAATTTAGATATCTAAAATGAAACAAAACAGCTAAATCAATAAATAAAAAGGAAATGAAAACCGAAAACCTTCAAAAAAGACTAATCATCAGAAAGGAAATGATTGAGCTTATTTTAGTCAATCATGAGATTAATTGATTAATTGCTTATTGCGACAGGTTTATAAATGCATCAGAATTGTAAAACATTCACAGTAGCCACATTTGTTTTATTTTAAATGAATGTTTCTGTCTCCCAGCACCAGTTCCTGAAGATGGCGAAGCCTCTCTCCAGCCTCACTCCTCTCATTCTGGCAGCCAAGGAGGCGGCGAAGAACAACCGCTAGCTGCCGCTGCTCTCGTTTGTCGTCATGGTTGCGTGAGTCTGAGGCCGCCGGCCCGGTTACAAAACCCTCAGAAGGGCTTGAGTCGTTCTCTCTCTCCTCCTCTGAGTGTTTTCTACCTCGGAGCTGCTTTATTTGCCCCGTCTCCTTCCACCCCGACCGCCTAGCAGAGAGGAAAAGCCCCTAAACACTCCACCGGACCCGGGCGAAGGGACCGAGGGGCGTCTCCAGAGCCCAAAGACGGCGGCTCGTTTTTATTGTTTTTAAATCAGGACCACGTCGTTGGACGTTTTTTATTTTGTTTTGGAAGCGGTTCCTTTTCCTGTTTTTTTATGAATCAATTTTAGTTGTTGCGTGTCTGTCACCGTGGACCGTTGGGATTTGAATCATGTCGATCGCAGCGTCGCCCTGTGCGGAGCCGGTCGGGTTTGGTACTTTGTCGTGTCTTTGTTAATGAAACACTGGTTTGCCCAGAGCCATCGATGGACGAGGTTCAACATAAAACCGGATTATCGTCTTTCACTGGAGCACCAAAACCACAGGTTGCTCCTCAACGACTTTACGTCACCTTAAGCTATTAATTCTATGGTTTTAATACATAAATGATCTTTTTTATTTGTCATCTCACATATAAAAAAGTATTCTGGATTTCTTCTGTTTTTGCTTTTTTGTCACAACAAAATGTTTCAGACCATCAAACTGTTTTTAATATTAGACACTGATGAACAGAGGAAACACAAAAAGCAGTTTTAAATGGCAAAAGCAATCCAAGAAGTAAAACCAGAGTTAGTGATAATCAGAGTTGGTTAGTAACTAATTACATTTACCTGGGAAACTTTTTTGAAAAAAATTACTTTTACTGTACTTTTTACTTTTACTTGAATATCTCTAGTAAGACTATTTCTACTCTTACTAGAGTAAAATTCCTGGATTTTCAACCCGCTGAATTAAAAACAAACATGTTTTAACCAAACATTTACCAGACACAGACCTACAGTTTTTGTTAGTTTCATAAGTTTTTTATTGAAAGAAACTGATTTGGAAAAAATTATTTCCCCTGATTTTGTTATTTTTTTGTTGTTATTTTTGTCCATAAAATACCAAATTTTCCATTTAACTAAAAACGTTGGTTTGTCTGATGATGTAATTTTTAATATTAAATGATTGATAATTTGACCAATTACTCCGTACTTCAGTAGACGTTTTACCAAATACTTTTTTATTTGAGTAAAAATATGTTGAACCAATGCTGCTCTTACTTGAGTACAAATTTTAGGTGCTCTACCCACCTCTGCTAATAACTGGAAATCAATAATTTACATAATTTTGAGGGCCACATTTGGCCACGCCCCTTTGTGCGTATTGGCTCCGCCCACTTTGCTGGAACTTTCCAGAAATTGTCGGGGGGCGGGGCTAGTTATATTAGCTTCTTTCACATAGAGGCCAGGTTGGTTTGCATTGTTTTGTTTTCTGTTATCAAATAAAATAATAATTTAAAAACTAAATTCAGTTCTGCTCTGAAACAGAAACGTGACAAAACGACTGAATAAATCTGTAAGGGGGCAAATACTTTCTCACAGATCTGTAGATAGAGCTGTAGAATTAAAAAAGGGTGTGTTTTTTTATTTTATTTTATTATGTCTGTAAAAGAGGAACTGTCCATCTGTGGCTCTGGGCGTCGTCGGTTTGGGGCTCTGGGGGGAATGTGCATGAGAACCACCTGTTCTTTGTTTTTATACGGTACTTTTAGAGTAAGAAGTGACAAATGAGCGTAGCGACGATAATGAAGGATGCTTGTGTAGAGATCATATCTGAATCCTATTTTCAGAAGACGAATAAACGTTGTTTTTCAGCCCGGAGGAGCCCTGTGAACAAGAGGTGTATATTTTACATGCAAGAAGGAAAAAACCGTTCCACCTTTTGTTTACAGATCATTTTTTATATATATTGATCAGATCATTACACGTTTATAATTTTTGGATAAGAAGTTGAGCATCAGAGAATCTACAAACTCTGCAAACATCTCCTAAACATTTATCCGAAACTGTCTCTGACTTTATGATTTCTTTCTTTTTTTAAATTGTTTTTTTAGGTACTTTTGGCCTTAAACTGTTTCAAAGGCTTAAAACTTGTTTTACCGTCTGATGGAAGTGACGAGCTGCAGCATTTTCAGTCGAAACTCCATTTAATTTGAACACAACTTAAAGCTGAACTGTTATTACTAAATATTTCAATGCAGCAAATCAGCAGGTGCAACAAAATGTAAACATTATCCGCTTTGCATCAGAAAAACAGGCGAAGGTTTAATGATTTAATGTTTAATAACTGGCTGAAAATGTTGCAGTTGTGTTGTGTCCAGGTCTGAATCCCCATAAAGCTCAATTAAAAGGGCTATTCTGTAGTTTTCCATATTTAGTTTGAAACCCAGAGTCACGATGCAGGAGCTGCCTGTCGAAAACACACAAACTCTGCAAAAACACAAAATCTTACCAAGTATTTTTGATCCAGTTTCTGGTGCAAATAACTTAATATACTTGAAATAAGAGAAAACTAACTTACAAGTTACTTCTAAGCAAGATATAAGAGTTTGTTTTAAATTAATTTCTTAATATTGATGGAAAAAGTACCTGTTCTATTTCACTATTAACATGGGGAACATGTTTCATTATAGATTAAACAGCGTATTACGGCCAGCGCATAGGGAAAAAAAGAGTACATCTCTGACAAAAAATCTTACTAATTTTCTAGAAAAATCGTAGAATTTTCTGAGTTTGAAAATTTGCTAGGAAAAAAAAACAAATTCTAAATTTAATCTCAGGAATTTGAGAAAAAAAAGTGGAAATAAAAGTTGAAAATTTGATAAACCCCAGCATATTCTCAGTCAGTTGGGTTTCCAAACATCTTTTATATATTGACTTTATTTTAGTAAAGCACAATTCTTTTCACAATTTATTTCACTTTTGATTCTCAGACATAAACAATAATTATCAGTTTTTTCAAGGTTTTATATTTCCAAGCAACCATTTGCAGTCCTGGTCTGAGCAGATTAGTCTTCAGTGTAAATAACCATGAATGTGTTTCAGTAACTGTCTTATGTAAACTTAATGGCCTTCTAAGGCTTATAAAATGGCGTTCAAACTGCTTACGAGTTGATTTGAGTTGAAAAATATTTACTTTTTTTCAGCTCCAGTGAGATTGACTGATAAATTCAGCAGATTGGAAGAAATTCATTTCATATGAATTCAAAATGAAAGTTTTCAGAGATTTCATCAAATCTACGAAAGATGCTGACTGCTTATAGCGCTCCAGATAACCCCACTTTTTAAAACATAAAGCAGGACTATCCTCGGTGTCCAGACGTTTAGCACAAAATCACCGAGTTGAAAGCACACAGCAGCCACAATTTATTAGTTTTTTTACATTTTATTTAAAAATGTAAAATATTTGTTTTATTATTTATTTACATTTTTCAAATTTATATCATATACTACAGAAATATAACCAAAATATTACAAAATGTAAAATAATTATTTGGCAAATTATTTTCTTTTTATCTGCTTAGCAACAAATTAACATGATTTTATTTAAAATGTCTGAAAAAGTGTCTCAAAGTTGTACAGTTTCAAAACTTGTGGGTCAAGAAATCAATTTTAGTTTATTCCAGCAACAAAAATGAGAATTGTCTTTGAAAACTCTGAACTGTATTTTGCCCATTTTAATTATTGGGGGCAATAAAATGTGTTTTGGAGAAAAAAGTCGCTGGAGATTTGTGGCTCTGCTCACTTTGTCATTAAAATGAAAGCAAAAAAACAAACAAAAACAAAAAACACTTAATTTGTACTTAAAATTTATTATTTAAAGTTTAAATTTGTTACTGAAAATCACATACAAAAAACCCCAAATCTGGATCAGCTCCATTTGCTGGCGTAAACCAAGCCCAAACTGCGTCCAGGAGCCACACAGAACTTCTCCAAGGACCGCAAATGACCCACGGGCCGCACTTTGGACACCACTGCTTTAAGTGCCAACATTCATTTCCTCTGTCACCTGATGTATAAAAAATAACACTAATACACAAAAGAATAACACTAGTAATGTCAGGTACTGTCCACACAACAGCGCCACCTGCTGGAAATCCTCATGATAATCTTCATAAATGAGTTTTGCACAACAGCAGCAGCTTTGATGGGGATTCGGACTCGGTCCAACGTTAGGATGACAATGAGAAGATCAAACCAAGTCTCCAGTCTTTACTGTATCAGAGAAATAATTTATCTGTCTGTAGAAATTGTTTTTGATTTTTCAAGACAACTGAAGAAGAACAAATAAAACGGTACAAAAACTGAAAGATGTGGCTTGTTTTCTTTCCAGAAAGTCCAGATAAAAATGGTGCTTAAATCCAGATTAGTGGCAGAAACTTCCAGTCACAATGTTGAGCCAGTTATTTTTATATGTAACATTGTTTCCTGAGCCTTTAAACCCTTTAAGACAATTATGTAAACTGCTGTTCTGTAAATCCAGGAGAAAAATAATCTAAAATCTCTCACTGTGATTTCTTTCTGTCCCACTCTGAGGATTTCCACTTTAATTAGCAGAGATAATTACCGTTCGCCCGCTTTCATCTTCGGATCATGAGGCGGTGTGTGAGTCAGTGCTGAGGCCTCCGGTGGCCGAGCGGTGGATCCGGTCCAGGTTGTTGCGTAATTCTGAACTTTCATTAATGTTTCAGCTGAGTGAACCCAGGCCTGTTGGCGTTCACATCTGAAAAAACAGGCAGCACATCAGGAGGAAGCGGCCGACCGGGTAATTCCTCGTGCGGCGTGGCGATTTACACGTGCTTTTATCTAATATTACATCACTGGAGTTGAGAAGTTGTAATTTTATCGTCCTTTAATGAACAGGTAACTTATTGTACAAATCCACAGAGAGGCATAAATAGGACGAGTTTTAAACTATATTAACACTGCAGCCTGAAGTGACCCAATTCTAATTTCTTATGCATATATATAATTTTTCTACCTTAGTGCGAACTGTATCAATCTTCTCATGACAGTCTAAACAACACAGATCAGATGTTTTATAATGCGACCCAGGCCACTGGGACATCCGATCTTCAAATCATTTTCAAACGTGATCTGAATCTGAACGGCCAAGTCTCATTCATCCAACTTGAACGTCATTGATACTCGACAAACGTCACTATTCTGCGTCCTGATGGCACAAGCGGAGATCTAAAAAATGGGTTTGGGTTTTTATTCAGAACCTCTTTCTTCCTTCAATGACTGCTGCAAACATTTGGAGTATTTCTCATATAGGCTTCTATATCTAGATTCTGATCTATTTCCATTTTTTCATCAAAAGAAATGTTCTCTGTTGGATTTATGTTTGAACTTCTCTAAAGTTACTGGTGATTTTAGTTAGAGCTGCACCGATTGCAGTTCTCTGGCCGATCACCAATTACGATCTTTAAAAAGCCAATAGCGATTTTGGCTGATATTGATTTGTTGTTTTTTTTTGTCTGAAAATAGCAACAAAGCCGTTGAGTTGGTGACATTGGAGTGACTGGAGTTAACTGCAAACATGCAGACATGATCTGGTGGGCCGGTCTCAGTCCAATTCTCTCACTGCAGAGTACAAGAGGACAGTGGCTGATTTTTAGACCTGTGCTGATGTAGATCAGATCGGTGGATAAAATCGGTTTCACATGTAAATATCAGCCGATCAACAATCTCCCAAAATTAAGGAAATCGGCGCTGATAAATCGGAAACCCCAAATTTTAAAAGGTAAAGGCAAAATTAGCCTTGAACAGATTTTCTCTATTTAGTCTTGACTTTGACCAAGTTATCCGTCAGTGTGAAGGGCGTCCCACAGCATGATGCCGCAACCACCAGGTTCCACTCAGGGTGATGTGTCTTCATGCCACTTTTCCTGCTTATGTCCTGCCACAACCTCGTTATAGAGTCTAAAACAAAGCAAATCCAATAAGAAGCGTGAAAGTTTATTAAAACATGACGGAGCCCTGCAGGATTTCCAGTGAATGCTTTTGCAAGGCGTTGTGTTTCTCTGTGTGCCTGGTAAAAGTGTCTTCCTGTCTCCACGCAGTGCAGAAAATGTGAGCGCTGCTGCAGCCAAGCCCCCCTCCCTTCCTCTTCATCGCTCGGCGTTACATAACGGTCTCCACTGCAGAGGAAGAGCACTGCAGAGAAACTCTCCGGTCTCCGGCTCCTCAGAGGACATCACATGTGTCCACATTACACGAAGGGCCTGGGGACGCGTCTCTGTCCCCCGAGGCAAGCCGCGTCCCCACATACGGCTTCTGAATGCGTTTTTGAGAAAAACTGATGCCGAGGGAAGAATTTTAAACAGGCTTTTACGAAATATTCAAAAAGAGCCAGGCGTCAAACCGTTTCGGTCCGTTTGTTGGATCCGATTGTGTGGCTTTAAAAAAACTGAATAAACTGGAGAAGGGAAGGAAAAAAGTAACACGTCAAACTAAAAAATAAAAACTAACTACAGCGTCTGAAAGTCACATGATATAAATTCACCAATCAAAAAATGTGTTCAGTTGAGAACTCAGAACAGTTATTAAGTTAACTAAATAACTAGCTTTTATAATTTTAGCTCCAAAATGAATATTTAATTAGTAAGCTGAATACTTATTCATAAATAGCCATCTACACATTTAGTGGCTTACTAACTAAATAGAAAGCTATTTAGTTTAATTGAAAGGCTAAATATTTAGCATCAAAAACTAAATATGTAGTTGCTAATTAAATATTTTGTTTCAAAACTAAATATTTAGCGGTTGACTAAATAATTAGCTTGCAAACTGAACTTTTAGTTTTAGATCCAAACTGAATATTTAGCAAGTATTTAGATTTAAATATTTTGTTAGTGAGAAATATTTAGCCTATAAACTTAATATTTAGTTTTAACTCCAAGACTGAATATTTATCAAACTAAAATGTATAATTAAATATTTCGCTTACAGATAAAACTAAACACTTAGTTAAACTAAATATTTAGCTTCAAACTAAATACTTAGTTTGCTAACTAACTAGTTTGGACCTAAATAGCTGTTGTATGAATTAAATATTTAACTTGATAACTTAATATTGAGCTTGCTAGCTAAATAGAATTAAATCTTTATTCTTAAAGTTAAATATTTAGCTTGCTGATTAAATATTTGGCTTTAATCTGTGGCATTTATAAATAAATGAATAACATCCGGCATGTTATCCATTGCTTATAATAATTAATAATTTTTTAAAGTCAGATTTGAAAATGTGACTTAGAAAAATGAGCCCTGTATGTTTCTCAGTCGTGCAGGATAATATTTAAGCATAAAAATTATGTAAAAACACCTTTTATTCAATCATAAAATAGGAAATCTGGGTCCATATTTTTGTGAGATTCCAGGCTGAAGGGAAAAGGTTTTTTCTGACTGACTTCAGTTTCCTGTGGGAGGGCATCTCCTTTCTTCAGGTTGCTTTGTGCAATGTTTCCGTGGCGACCCCCCTTTGCCTCACTCACCAGATTCAATGCATTACGTTCAAAGGTGCTTCACGTCTCCATGGCAACGCGCCTGCGTAGGAGTTGCATCAGCGGAGACGGAGGATGGTGGAGGTTCTGCCGTCAGCGTGGGTGGATCCGTAATCTGCAGTCTGTGGCGTTCACACCTGGGAGCTGCCCAGTTTGACACCAGTCTGCTACTGGTGAGCTGCCAGCTGCTCATCCACTTAACGTTCTCACATTTTGACACATTACAAAAGAAGAAAATAGATGTGTGTACTCAAGGTGTTTATCTGCAACTTTATCGGATTTTAAAATAATTTTTTTTTTTTTATAATTTTTGGTATTTATTTAAAAAAAACAGTTTTATTTCATTTTTCCAGCTCCCCCCTTTATTTTAAAAAAAGATACAATGTATTTTTTTGTAAAAACCAAAAAGTGATGTAACAGAAGCAGATAGTTTAAAAAAGTTAACAGCAATAATGTATTTATTCTGTCATAACAGAAAAAAGTTTTCTTGTCTTTCAAGCTCATGCTTTCACCATAAATCGATTTGTTGCAACTTGAATAAATTAAATTAAAATTTATGTCTCAATATAAAAATAAATGTTGTTTGTACCATTATAAACGTTATAATTCCTAAACAAAAATATTTATTTAGTTACAAAATATTAGAAAATAAAATATTTGTGATAAATGTTGGTGCTGTCGTTCAGTAAATCTAATAAATAAAAATATTTATTTGATAGATGAAAAATTGAAACAATATAATTTAACACGTTTAGCTTCAAATGATTGTTTCTCTTCCCACTAATTTACCAGTTAGGATTCAAAATGAAAATGAAGTTGATTTTAATCTGCTGTTTGAGAATTCATAATGCGTTTAATATAAATATATATAAATTGGGTTTATTAATGGTGCTTTAATTCTGCAGAATGCAACACATTTGATGTCGTTCACAAGATGGATTAATATTTTACACAGAGGTAAACCCTCAGCATCTGTTTTCCGCTCCAACTAAAACTTGGTTGCAGAAATGTTCAGTCTCTGAGAGTGATTGGGATTCGGATCAGAACCGGCCCGCCGGTGGCTATGTAACACTTTAAAATGCAGCTTGACACTTCAGAGCATCTGCAAAGTGTCTTCTGCTCTGGATCAGCAGGAAGTTTTCTCTCTGCTGTAATGGATTGATTATCACAGCACAACACCTCCTGCTGCTGTAAAACAGAGACTCATAAATGTATCATCATCATCATCATCATCAGCAACAACAACAACAGCGGCGGCGGCCAATGATGTCTGCTGCTTTCTGCTGGTGATTAAATTCTGTTTTCACACTGGGGTTGTCATTACATAACAAAACTAATGTGGAAATGGAAAGTATTTAAACGTTCATACTTGATTTCTAGCTAAAAGGTGAAAAGATGTTAGTAGATTTACTCTCATCTAGACTGTAGTTTAGTTGGATACGGAAAGCTTTCACTGTGCACATTTGATGTTTTTAATCCCAGTTCTATTAAATTAATCTGTTTCCTCAAAATTATACACACAAATTTCCCATTATGATAATGTGAAAAATAGCTTAAGGGATTTTTGCAAATTTATAAAAAAAGAAGCACACAAAAAATTACATTTACAGAAGTATTCAGCCTTTCCTTAAAGGGATCGTATTATATGTTTTATAGTGGCATTTCATAACACTATCAAGTCACTGTGTTACCTTCGGTTGTTAATATGACTTAAAAGAAATTTTACTTCCTGATTTTACATCTTGAAATTGGGTCGCTGTCTCTTTAAAGGGCAATATTATGTAAAATCAACTGTTTTGAGCTTTACATCATGTTATAATGTTATTTCCTCATTGAAAACATATGCAGTGTTGCCTTGATTATTTTGAGAAATCATTTAATCTCCATGGTAACTTCCCCGGTCATCTCCTTCAGACTAGCCAGCAGCAATTAGCAAACATCTGGTGGAACTACTGAGCTCATTATATGAGCTTCTTCTCAGTGCAACGCTGGTAAAAATGTTAATGTTTTTCCAGCATAGGACAGAGATGTAGCTCAAAGTAGTCGTACTGAGAAACTACAGTACAAAATAAAATAACATTTAAAAATGGTATCTGAAACTAAAATATCGATCTTAGCACGCTAGTATTTATCCTATTGTATCAATATTACCAATATTTTAGGTTGATCCACCACTAATTTCTGCAGATGACAGTTTTTATAAATACAATAAAAGGTTTTTATTATATCTATTTGTTATTATAAATATGTTATATTACTTTTTTTATTTTTTACTAAAAACATATTTATAAAAGTCAGATACTGCAGCTTTAAGAGTTAAGAATGATGTACCAGAAGTGAAATGGTGTTTCTCCTTTAACAAGCAGGACTGTTAGCGGTCTGCTGCTCTGGCGCATTCAGGCATCCTAAATGTAATTACATAAAGACATACGACTGCTTTCCATATAAAGACATATGACTGCTTTCCATATATTCCCTCATTATATAGAATCTGGCTGCGGTGACGTAAGCAACAGGTTGATTGGAACGTCTCGCGCCCGCCTCAGTGCCTGCAGTTCCTCTCTGCGGCCAGCCTGAGCGCGTGCGCCGTGTTCCGTCCTCACTCCGGGAGCTGCGCTGCTGCACGAGACCGCTCACTGCAGAACGGCTCGTGACTCTGAACGGAACGGCGTTTAAAAACTCCAACGGCCGGAAGATAAAGGCGCCAACGGCCGGGCAGGAGACGGAGCGCCGGCCGTCAGTTACCCGGCAGCTGGTAGGAAACATGTCAGCCTCGTTTGTTGTTGTGTCCGTTAATATCTGAGCTGAATATCTGGCAGACAGCGGCTCTCTCTGAGGTTTAGATGGATTCTGATGAATTTACTTTGTTTTTCGTTCTCATTTTCTTTATTTAAAGGACAACCTAACAACCTAACACCCCCTTTTAGGCATAAAAGTCTGTTTTGGTATAATTGCCATAAATCTCTGACAGCACCACCAGCAGAGTTTAACAGCTTTATGGATAGATGCTCAAATACAGGATAATACTTTGTGTACTTTTGTAGGAGCTCTAGATAATCATTGCTGGGTGACACTGAATCATGTTTTTAACAGAAAAAACATTCATTATTTTTCCTTCCAGGTATATATATATATATATAAATAAATAAATTTTAAATTAAAACATTGTGGATTGGATCAGGACATCTAAAATGATTAAAAATTGCTTATTTTACTGTTAATAAAAAAGCCAAACTTGGTTTTATACTTTCTAACAAAAGTACACAGATTGAGTAAGGATGAAAAGTGACCAACCAGAGACAAATCCCCTCCTATTTTTTATGACTTTAATTGTTATCTGAAGCTGCATTTATTTTATTAACCTTTAAGGTTTACCAAGATTCCATTTTTTATTATGCTCTTTTTGTTTCCCGTTATCATTAGATCTCTCCTACTAATATTACTTTTATTTGATGCCATTCTGCTATAAATTACTGCCTGTTTTAGTGGGATTTGTTAGACTTTTAATTCTGTAAAAGTGATCTTTTGCAAAAATCTGTGCTCTGTTTTTTTCAATGTTTAGTAAAAAAATGCAAAAGTTAATAAGATTAATGGTGCTCCAATCATCGGGCAGTGATTGGATTTTTTTCTGTTCATTACTTGCATCAAAAATTAAAAGCAGTCACTTTTCCTGCCTCAGCGCCTCAGCATGCGTTATGCTTTCTGTATTGTAAAGTCAGATGAAAGATGGAAACATGAGCTTTCAACAAACCTAATAATCCCTTTTCTATTCAAACTCAGGGCTTCTGTCCAGAAGCCTGCATCACTTTTCTTTCTTGGAAAAAAAATTGCATAGCTGTTTTTGTGTAATTCAAGATGCTTAGAAAGAAAATTAAACATAGCAGCAGGTCATCCTCAAAGAAAACTGGAAATCAGTGTTGGTCAATAAATGCCAGATAAGTGCATCTTTATATCAGACTGTATAATTTCTACAAAAGATGTTCTATATCTGTATAAAAAAATTGAAAACCAAAGTGTTTATGATTAGTTTTATTAAGGCTGTCAGTTGTTTCTGATGTTTCCATAATTTAAACAGACAATATATGGCTTTAGGAAACATAAGTGAGTGAATATAAGTATTTATAATTTAATTTAAAAAGGTTTTTGGTTTTCATACAGATTTTAAAACATTTTTTAGCTAAGAAGAGTTTAAAGTCTTCATGCTGTCTGTAAACATTAAGTCAGACCTTAATGTTTAAAACCAGCTTCATGTTATTTTGTTGCAGAGTTTAGATTTGGTCTCATCTTAATTAGATTGGTTCGGTTTCTCTGAATGAATCGTCCACAGCGCGAACACTCGGTCCAGAACTGAAGGTAATTAAATGATCTAAAATTTTGTTTTCTATTTAAGCTGCTTAGTGGCTTCATGATGACACTATGTAAAGAAGCGGCTTCATAAATAAATCATGTAGTTTTTAATTTGACATATCTCCTGGTTGCAGTTGTTTTAAAGTTAAGCTACATGATTTATTTAGTTTTTTTGCTTCTCTTCCTTTTTTAAGAGTGATTTGTAAGATTTAAAAATGAGCTTTTAAAGCTCAGTTATTGATTTGCCTTTTTGTATTGTTTATTTCTGATCTAATATAAGACAATAAGGCAATTCTTCTGACAATTATACAATAGTTAGAACGTTCTGCATATTTCTACTTTAACCACTTCTTATACTGTATTAGAAATACATTAAAATATGCAAATAAACACAGAATTTAATTCCCTTTTTAATTGGAAAATAAATGTTTTATTACCTAAAATGTAATAATTTAGCATTCCTTTAGGGTATGCTTTATCATTTGTATCTAAAAGTACTTCTAACACCTTTTTACTTGATTTAAGATTATTATAGTGTAGGCTTAACCTGTTGATTTTTTTTTTTGATTAACCAATTAATAATTGGATAGCAAACATGATTAATAGGGTTTTTAAAAATGTATTTTTTATATACATGTGAAGCTCAAACTGCATGAAAAGTTCTGGGTAGAAAATACTTACAGACAAATTTGCTTTTTAATCTTAAATACAAAATGTTGATTTTTTTTGGACAGTCTTAGTTTAATTACTGTTCTGTCTGTGTTGTTCTTTCAACCAATTACCTTTTTTTAGAGTCTGTATACTTCAGTTAATTAATCAGTTACTAAATTAGTTCAGGATTATTTCAAGAATCGATTCGTCTGGATTAATGTGATTAATTGTTTCAGAACCATTTAAAATTATAGCTTTATTTCAGTAACTTAATCTCACATGGAAAAATTAGAAGAAAAAAACCCAACAACTTCTAATTTTTCTGACGTGTCGGATCGGTTGAAGTGAACTGTCGGTTCGAATTCACATGTGAACGCCAAGCGAACCGGAGACCGCTCCAAAAACAGGAAGTGGACTACTGCGCACAGCATTCTGGGTAAAAACAACCAAAACAAACACAAGAGTCTAGTGGGAGAAAAAAGTGAAAAGCTCAATTTTTGTTTACATTTTATGAAGAATAAAACTCAGTTCAGTGTCTTTTTCAGGGGGTTTTGTGTTTCTCCCTCCAAAGTTGATCATTTTCTTGATTTTTGCCAGTTTAAGAAGATATTTTAAATCTTTTACATGTCTTGTCTAGAGGAAACTGTAGTTTGTAAATCATTGGACCTCACACCTCTTCATGTTTGGAAAGCCATGCCTTTCTTTAACTTAGTGTACCAGTATTTCCTTTCTGTTCATTTTGAACCTTTGTTTTTATATGAAAACATAAGTTATGTTTTTATTGTTGTTTTATTTCTGTAGTTTATGTGATGTTTCCAAGACCCAAGTTGTTATTTAACTTTAGTGTCCAATCCTTTGGTGAAAAAGGTGATTATATTCATATTTCACAACATAAGTTTACTTTTGAAAGCTGTATGTGAAAAGAAAACAAAATGTTCTAACACGTCTTATCATTTAGACTTTTTTTAAAAACGCTGCTGTGAAATCGTGTCAGGGCTGTTCCCGTCTCCAGATGCACCGTTGTGTCATCATCTTTGTAAATTGTAGTAATGATCTTCACACCTGCACAGAGAATTAGAATTTTTCTTGATCAGTTCATCTGTTTAAACACGGGGCATTCGTTATTGTCATCTTCTTCATGGGTGTTAGGAATGGTGTTGGGTGTTTGCTGTGCTGAAGTGTTACTGGGAGCTGTGGTGTGATGCGTTTGGACAATGGGTGGACAGCAGAGCTGACTGGTCTGGATACAAAGAGATGCTTTGTTTAGTCTTTTCTGCTCTAAATCCACCTTTCTGCCTACAGTATCATTCTGTTGTATCTACTCACTGGTAGATACAATTAGGTACAATCACCATTAAGCTGATGTCTAGTTACCGTTTTAGTGTTTATTATTAAGTCTTACTATTCAGGTGATATTTATTGTATTTTTGTGTCATTGGAGCTACTTATTGGACATTTCAATGCAAACTTTCATTTATGTTTAGTTGGCTTTTGCTTGGTGCTAGTGATGGGTCCGGCAACACCGCTGCGTCCGGCCCATAGACCCAAACCTCGTGTCGGTGCGCGTATCGCTTTCAGCAAGTCATGTGACCGATACAGGAACTGTTGGTGCGCCAAACTGTGTTTATAAGGAAGCGAATCTGTCAACGGGATGCATTTGCCAAAATAACTCTTGATCTTTTACGGTACAACGTCAACATATGGAGCCTCAAGGCAAACGAAAGGATTCGTAGTTTGGGACCATTTTGATCTACATCAGAAAATAAGGTATCGGTTATCACTTCGTTGTTGTTTCATCCGGTTATTTTCAGTTTCTACTTCATCTATCTGAATCCAAATTCAGCTGAAATTGACACTTAGTTTACTTTCATATTATGTTCTGCAGGTTAAGTTTTGCATATGTTTGACAGAACTGAATTATTTAAATAAATCCACCTCCTCAATGCTGAGGCATTACAGGCATCAGAATGAAGATACACCTGGGATAAACTCAGGTATGCAGCCATTTTACAAATTACTCAGTTGCTTTTTAGAAACGATTTCATATAAATGTATTGTTTACTTCCTCTTTTCTACAGCAGGAGACATTGTGTCAAAAATGTGTAACAGACTAAATTTCAAAATGTTGGAAAAACTTATTTTTTTGAATGAAAATTTGTGAAAAAAAAAAACAGTCCACAAGCATCCTCATGCCAAACACCTTCACTTAAATTTTCACTTTATATAATTTAACATTATTTATTGACTGTATCGAAGAATATCAAATATATTTTGAATTTCACTGAAGATATGACATAATACGGTATATAATATACAATAAAATGCAATGACTTAAATCTTTATTGTATAGATTAGGTCATCAAATCAGTCTAACTGCGTTGCCTGTAGGGATTTTGAATGTCCAGCAGGTGTCAGTATTCAGTGACACAGTATCAATACAATATCAATACAGTATCAATACAGTTGTGCTTTGGGTCGAAACGCTTCATGACGCCTCATTTACCCATCACTACTTGGCGCCATTTTATAGAATAATCAGGTAACTTTGTTACCTTCAGTTTTTATAAAATGTGATATAAATATCAAATGGAACTTAAAAGAAAATTGATTTTCCATCACAACTGTGTCTGATGAAATTGGCGTCTGTCTCTTTAAGAAGCTCCTAATCTTTCCAACAATCACAACAATGCTCCAACGGTTCTTACTTAGGGATTCATATGATCAAGACAGCAGCTGCGTTTCCATTACAAATGTGTCAAAAACTTTGTTGATGTTCTATTAATGTCGAAAAAAATTTAATTTCTCAGTTGTGTTACTTTTAAATAAGAAATGCAATTAAAATCACATGCAAGTTTGTTCACTCAATAAGTCATTAAAAACACGCCGTGCCATTATTGTGATATTAAAATATTGTAGAAGGGAAGTCATATTAAAATACAACCTATTCTGCGACATTGAGGCAAGGTTGTCCATTTAAAAATGTTGATAACATTCTAATGAAGTAATTAAAAGTTAATTACTGCAGCTTATTACAACAAAGCAAGACGTTGCTGCAAACCGAACTTAAATTGGGTGACAGGTAGGGCCGTCACAATAATCAATAAATCAATTAATCACATGATAAATTAAAACGAGCTCAATAATTTATATTTGCATTATTTACCTTTTTTCTCTTTTCTCTCTTTCTACCAAAAACTGGATGACAAAATTCTATAAAAATTTGGTCAATAAGGACAACTGTTTTTACAGAGACTTCATAGTTTATTGCATTTGTTGTATCTGTTTTTGTTTATTTATTTTGGATATTTAAAATGTCTTCTAGTTCCTGTGTTAAATATTCTTTAGATTTTAAAGTTTGGTATTTGAGAATGAGTTCTTGCATTATTTTGCCATTATTACCATGATATTACTTGTAAATGGTCTTAAAACAATAATATTATTGCTTATTGCAATAACATCTGGGACAATTTATCATCCAGTAAAATGTGTTACCTTGACAGGCTGAGCTGCAGGTGTGTTTAATTAACTCGTTCACTCTGCATTCCCTGCACATCCAGTCATCACTTTATGAAAATAGGAAACCCGTTTGGAGCGTCAGTTTCAGTTTCAGTTTTTTCTCCCACTACAGTAAGACTGGCAGGTTGTTTGTTCTCACAGAAAACTTGAGCCTCTCTTTTCTGAGCTACTTTGCATTCCTTTATGTAATTCTAGATTTCCCCAAAGGATCATAAAAGTTTAATCCAAACCCAGAAACCTCGGTTATGCAGCTGTGATTAATTGGCTGATTTAAGAGACACTTCACAAACTCTGTAGGGATTTAAATGTGTGTCTCTGCTGTGCATACGGTGCACTTTAACTCTTGAATTAAAATCAAATCTTAATAAAATGCAAGTGAGCTGATATCTTGGTTTCCACTCGTGCTTTTGGGCTTCCTAGCATACGTGCTAAGATAGATGGCAGAGAATTATCTGACGTTAATAGTTTCCCATGTCACCCTCTAGATTCCCGTCCCAGTGAACTGGTGTTAAGTTTCCAGTTATACTGGATTCTGTTGGGTTATAATTTCTTCTTGGCAGAGATGCGCTGCAGTCAGCGGTCCTGTCAGATGTACCGAATCCAATCAGCCGAGTGAAACATGATGGGTCTGTTTCATAAAACAGGATGGAAGGAAGATAGTTTTGATCTCTGTCCTAATTTTTATTGATTTACATGACAGACGGCAAAACTGTGACCTCTGGGATGTGACTGCGCATTTTAAGTCTTAAATTTGTCTACAATTAAGGCCTTAAAATGTCTTAAACTACCTTTTTTTTAAAATCTGTTGACCTTAGATATGTTGGAGGATTTACATTTTGTTTTGACAGATCCAAAACATAAAAACTGACCATTAGTTGCTTTTGAGGTTTTATTTATTTCAATCTTTTGCAGCAAAAAAAGTCAACAAAATAAAGTGCATCTGTTGGCTGACATCAGCGATGAATGTCTTTTTGACCCACATTGAGTCACGCAGAGGAGAAATGAAGACTTTGTCCTCAAAACTAATCCACACTTACGGGAAAATGGATCAAGGATTTTGTAAAGTAGCACAGTTGAGAAAAACAGCCTCTGTTGATTTTGTTGATTGTTAAAGGAGCCTGTCACTAACATGTGTAGAAAAACCTTTTATTTTTCCTTCTGTACCTTCTTGTCGTGTCTTGGTCTCACATTGATTAATAGTTTATCTGTGGGGGTTTTTTTTTCGTTCTGCTCCATGTTTTATTAATATGTAAATTTTGGCAACACTGAGGCAGATAAGGTGTTCAAACAACTGATAATACGTGTTTTTGGAGATTTTATTAAGATTCAGACTAAATTATTCAGTGTGATTGTAAATTCCCATCTGTTAGTCTCTGTTTGCTCAGCTGAAGGCCTCACAGCTTGCAGAGAAAACAATAACAATAATTTTAGTCATCCTGTATCTGTGTACGTATATATCCTGATTATAGATGGTCTATTCTTAATAAAATATACCTTTTTAACCCAGGGTTTCCTCCTTTCCCCATGTTGCCGGGATCAGAGCAACGTTGCCTGACTGCGTTGCTGTCAAACTCTTCTTACCTGCGTCATTTCACCTCTGATGCTGCAGAGCTTCAGCTGGTTTCCTGAGCTCTGCCCTGCATTTATCTGCCCTGGGGTAGCTTTGGATTAGAGCTGAAGCGATTAATTGTGATTAATCAATTATTAAAATGACCGTCAACTAACTTAATAATTAATTAATCGTTAACTGGAGTATATAGATTTTTTTTTAAATGCCATTTGCAGAAAGAACAACACACTCAGAGCTGTAATGAACCTAGAAATATTCAAAAAATATTTACATTTTGCATAAAAAAAATGTTCTACTCCTCAAGTGGCACCGTTTTAGCTTCACCTGGTTCAATTTCAGTTAAAAATTCTCCTATGCAGCATGTGTTTCTATTCAATTATTAATCAATCAATAAAAAAGACAATCAACCGATCAGCCCTGCAATGATTTTTCCAAATGTTGATTTTAGAAATATTTTTAGCTGCAAATGCAATGGATCAGGCGTTCACCAAATGAATGCTATATTATTGCATTTTAATCAATAAAATGTTTATATTCTTCTAAAAAGTAAAGATTTTTTCTTTTTGCATTTTTCAATGTATTTCTAACACATAAAATAATCTTAAGTGATTTAAATAAAAAAGTGCTGAATGTGCTTCTTTTTTAATCCGATTAATTGTCAGAATAATCGATTACTAAAATAATCGTTATTTGCACATGTTCTTCTTTGGATATCTTCTGTGATTGAATCATCCAGTTGAGATGCGAATCATTGCTGGTTTTATGTAATTTAGCTGTTAATTATTCAACACTAACTGAGTCATGCAGATTATCTGCTTGGTTTTCTGGATTATTTCCTCTTTTCAGTTTGAGTCCAAACCTGAGAATGTTTCATTAAATACAGCCAAGGTGGTTTGTTTCTCTTATTGTTTGTTGAATTCAGTCATGATTATTAATTCCAGAATGAATTTAAAAGAGTTGATGGCTGTGAAGAGGAAGGCTGTCCTGTAGCAGTCTGTGTTACAGCAGCTCTGAAGAAGCCTCTGACTGACTCCCACAGCAATTTGTAGAACAAACCCAGCTTTTTTTTTTTTTTTTTTACCACCTTGTGAAGCAAAATTTCATGCAAAAATAATTTCTTTAATGTTCACACATAGTGACTCTGTGTTTCAGTTTGCTGATTTAGCTGGAAAAAACTCAGGTGAGCTAGTAAGAGGTGCAGCTCCTGTTCAGGTTTTGCTCATGTTTTTGTCAGACTGTAACTATAAACTTCAAAGGATTAAATAATATAGTCCAAAAAACTGTAAGCAGTAATTGTGAAGCCAAAATATTTACAAATAAGCATGTGGAAAAGGTGCTCAGGTGAGAAACCGATGGCGTTATACACTGATGAAGGTACTGATACAATCACTTATCAATGCCGAAACACTCCTTACAATCAATTTATGAATTATTTGTTTTAAATATTCTGTAGTGTAGAATAATTTTCTAAGCAGATTGAAGATGCTTAAATAAATAAAAAATATTACTTATTTAACCCTCTATGTAGGCCTAGTCTAGAGTATTCACTCCCCTGGTTGGAAAATCCACATACTGGTTGAAGTGAGGGAGAACAGTCTTCATGTTGGCCTGGTTAAAATCCCCCAGCAAAGATGGATAGATATATCTATTTATATATAGTAATGGTAATATTAATAATAATAACTATTATTATTATTAACATCCATCCATTATAAATCACACTAAATCTTTTTGGACTGTGGGAGGAAGCCGGAGCGCCCGGAGAGAACCCAAATATGGACATGGAGAACCAGAAAACCCCATGCAGACAGAACCAGGCTGGGATTCAAACCCAGGACTTTCTTACTGCAAGGCAGCAGTGTTACCCACTGAGCCACTGTGCAGCCCTGATGTTTTATTCACACCAAAGGAGAATTTAGAAACTAATTAACCAAACAGTGATGACTTTAGATTGTGGCAGGAAGCCGGAGCGCCCGGAGAGAAACCTGCAAACAGGATGTTAACTTTTGATAGTTTATTCACAAAATTCAATGTTTCTTCCTCCTCTAAAAAAACAGCTTTGTTGTTTTGGAGGTTGGTCGCAGGAGAAACCATTAGGTGGGATTTTCTGTGGAGTGTGGCATTTCTCTTCATGTGTTTGCTTCTCATTATGAATCCTGCTTTTGTACATGTTTTCTTGAGAACAGGTTCAGAAAGCTCTAAAAACTGAGAACAATTTCTGAACCTGTTGGGAAACTTTTACAGAGGTTGTCCTCTGCAGAGGACGTCTTTATGGCAGCTGGAGTCTCAGGACGATCTTTGCGCTGATCATAGAAAACTTCACAATCTAGATCAGCTTTTCTTTTGGGAAATCGGTAACATCCGGTCCCAAATTAAAAAAAAATTTTTTTTTACCCCTCCAGGGGGTCTTTTGTGGTCTCTAGTGTCCCTTATATGACAGTAGGCTGATAGGAAACGGGGAAGGAAGACATGCGGCAAATCTCGTTGGGTCCGGGAGTCGAACCCTCGACGACCGCGTCGAGGACTCAAGGCCTCCAAATACGGGTCGCTCTAACCCCTACGCCATCACGGCAAGCCCCCGGTCCCAAATGTTTTCCTCTTCTTCTGAGGTTGAGCTATCCCAAAAGGGGTAGTTTTTCTTTGGGGGAATCAGTAACATCCTGTTCCAAATTTGTTCCTCTTCTTCTGGGGTAAAACTGCACCGTCCGGGGCAGCTTTTTATTTGGGAACTGGGTACTTGTGGTTCCAAAAGTCTTTCTTCATCTTTTGACTTTGAACTACCCCTTCTGCCCTTGTTCAGGGCAGTTTTATCTTTGGGAACAGTCTTACTGCCTGGAGCTCCACTGCTGCTACTGTGTGTTGAAGCTGATGCTCCATCTGTGGAACATTTAAGGTCTGAGACCGTGGAGGATGCGCCATTTCTCGATGTCTTCTCTGAACACTCTGGACATAAAATGGTTGAAATCGAAGCCTGAGCTTTGAGATTCGCCACAGAAGAAACTTTCCCAGCCGGGTCAGTTTGATATCTGGGATCTGATGGAAACCCGTCCCAAAACAAGTCTCTCTCAACATCCTGGGAGCTTGAGAAATGACTCAGCCTTTCAGCAGAACAAACTTCCCCAGCCGGGTCAGCTTGATCTTTGGGATCCGATGTAAGCCCGTCCCAAAACAAATCTCTCTCCACATCGTTGGAGGTACTTTCATCCGAGTCGTTTACGGGAAAGAAATGGTCAAAAAGTTTCCTCATCCCTGTCGACACCAGATATCCTACTCCAAGACCGAGTGGCAAAATGAAAAGGTTTTTCATCTTGGAAACAAAAAATCTTCTCTACAAACAAAATCTGAATCTCACTGAAGCGTTTGGATTCTAACTGATGTGTTGAGATTCAAGCATTCAAAGCCTCAGAACTTCTTTGATCTGTTGTGATGTTCATGATGTCATCAGTGAGGTCACTGTGGCTCTGGGTCCTGCTTCTGGTCGTTGCTATGGAAACGATCAGATCAGTGACTAAATATTTAAAAAGTTTGGTTTTTTTCATTTATTTAACATGAATTGATTAACAATAGATTTCTACCTTGGTTTTCTGTACCTGCTGCCATATAAATTGTCTTTATCCATTATTAATTTGGTTCTGGGAGGAAATTGTTCAGATTTGATAAACATTTGCAAAACAAAATTTTCTCTAATCTTTGTTAACTCTCTGATAATGATCAAATTTTATATATTGTTGTTGCGCAACACCCCCCAGCCCCCCCTTTTCTCTCTCTCTACTCTCTCTCTCTCTCCTTCCTCTTCTGAGAGGGGAGATGTGATACCAGCTCTCCGTCTAACGGGTTAATTGAGTTTCCTAAATCTGCTGGGATTTATCCTGTCCAGAACTGAAGTAAACTCTGTTTAAGCTGGCATCGAGAAAAGAGTCGCCTGGTTCCTGACTAACTACATCCAGGTGTCCCACCCTTCTTCCCCTTGTGAATCAGCCAGACTGATCAGCCTGCAGCCAACCAGTTTCACAGAGCACACCTGGTAACGGTCGCTCTTCTCTTTATGACAACTTGCACTTGTTACTGAACCAGGTTGGTTTTAGTGACTCGGCGAGTCCCAAGGATGATGTTGTACATATGGGCTACCAGCAACCTAAAAACATTTTCCACCTCTTCCTCTCCAGAATCAAACATCAGAGCTGTTTTACAACCATCAAAGAACCTTAAGGCGACTCATTAACTGAATGTCCACAACATCTTTTAGATTTTCTTTATGCTAAGTATTTTATTAGTAAGGCAGTTTTGCAAGGGTCAGTACAGCTTAAAGTAGTGAGAAACTAGTCGGAATCTCCTGTAATCATTTTGAAATTTCAGTGTCTAAATATAAAGAGATGGCTTGTCAGTTTTATTTCTATAAAAATATATACATCACTGCTTTCTGCTGGCGTAAAATGCACTGACGTTTTTTTTTATGTAATATGAAAAACTAAAAGAAAAAATCTGTAAGAGAACATTTTTAAGACATTATATCTGTTGTATCTAATATTATTAAAATGCTATAGAGAGAAAGTAATAAAGTAAAACAAACTGGTTGCATAAGATTTGAGAAGCTCTGCAGCGACATGAATATTTAATCTCTGTCTTTTAGTGATCCTCTCTTCTTCTCGTCTGTCCTTTCCTTTCATTCCACTTTTTGTCCTCGATGATATGTTTGCCGGTTTGCTCACACAGCCGTCTAAATGTAAGGAACAGAGTCTATTTTTACCTGAAGTATGCCACTGCTCCTCTCACATCCCACCTGTTGAGCTCCTGACCCATTTTATGTCCAGCTTTCTAACACAATGAACATCCAAACTGAAATAATGCAGAAAACTAAACTTCACTAAAATATCTCCTAAAGCAGCTGACACACATCTAGAGACACAATACCTCGTCCAATAATTCTGGAGGTTTTTTATTGTTTGGATGGAGGTGAAGCATTATTTATTAACTTATTGTTTTTTCAACTAGCCCTTTTAAAGGACATTTTTGTTTACAGAGACTTCATATTTCATTTAATTTGTTGTTTCTGTTATTTTGTTTATTTATGTTTGGATGTTTAAAATGTTTTCCAGTCCCAGTGTTAAATGTTCCCTAGATTATAAAGTTTATTTATCTTAGAGAATGTGTTCTTACATTATATTACTTGGAAATGATCTCAGAACAACGTTGTCGTTTAACTTCTGGGAAAATGGATCAAAATTGATTGGGACATGCTAGACGTCTGCATGACAATATTTTATTTAAATTGAGAGAAACAGTTTTTAAAATGTTTTTAAATTTGACATATATCTTAAATAAATTAAATTATTGCTACAACTAATCATGGATCTTTTTAATAACACACATTGAGACTAAACCTCTTTGATTTTCCTGCTTTTTCTCCTCCTCTCGTATTTTCATTTTAACTTTTTGATAAGCTAATTGCAATACTGAAAGCCACACAGTGACGCAGTGAATATAATTTTAATGGTTGTTTAGTGGAGCAGAGAAGCGGCAGGTTTCCTTCAGCCGCGTCTCCTGAGACACATTCTGCTTCCTTTGTCTCCCCGTCATGAATTCACTCTGGCTTTTATCAATCCATCTGCCTCCTTCTTATTTACCCGGCCGTCCTCCATCCTTTTCACAGCAGCAATAATAACGAAGCTGATGTCACCGTTGCCATGGCAGCTGTGTGAAAACTTGGCTGTTGGACGTGACTTGGGTCCCCCGGTTGCCAGCTTCACGAGGAGAAAACAGTCGCACCAGTTTCTGATCGTCTGGACGGTTTTCTGAGGGGATAAATTAGGATCTGAAAGAATTAAATTAGTTTAGACTGACTGTTTAAACTAGATCCTAAAACAAAAACTGAAACTGAGGCAATATTTTCGTCAACTGAAATACACAAAAACAGTAATTAATGGGGATAAACTAGAACTAGCTGGAACTATCTCGTGTTTATAAAAACATACTGAAATTATAGATATAATATCCTTTGGTTTTGTGTTTATGAATCTATTTATTAGCCTTTCTAACTGATGCGAAGTAGATTTAAGGTTTTTTTACACAAGCAGTTTAAATACGGCACTACTTTAGTGCCCAAAATGGTGGCAGCAAAAGTTGGGATAAAACATCAGAATCAGCTGGTTGTTCAATAATAATTGAATATTTTGAAGATGGAATCTCCTGTTGCGTATTCACTAGCCAATCGTTATATACAATACTTTTTGAATTCTGCACCTAAAAATTAACCACAGTATGAAAAACTAAAACTTCTACTGTAACTAATAAAAACTCAACTAAAACTAGACACTATTTAACTAATAAAACCTAACAAACGCACTCTAAAACTAATTCAGACTAACTGAATTAGACAAAAAAAAAAAAGCTACAATGAAATAAAAGTGAACTATAATGAAAAACCAAAACTATTGTAACCGTGGTCTGGACTAGAAATCAGTTGGTTCCAGATATCAGGTCCTGTGGGTACAAAACAAGCCCAAATCATCACACCTCCACCACCGTGCCTAACAGTTGTATGACATGTTTTTTCTGAAATCCTTAAATGTGTGAATTTATTTGTCCAGTTGCACATATCAGCATGTCTTCTGTGTCCCCTCTGCAGGTGGAGACGCCGTGTTGGAGAGTCTGTGCCCTCGTCTCCTGTTCCACCTCGATCCCGTCTCCGTCTCTGTGATGCCGGGCTGTGGGTGAGTCTGAGCCCGAACCAGACCGAAGCTGGGGAAGCTAAAGGTGGTGCGGCGGCAGCTGCTGCAAAGGTACAGAACCTCACAGTGTCAGCACTCCTAATAAAAAAGAGATGCTGAACATTATGTGTTCCTGTGATATTTATCTACATCGTTTAGCTTGAGAATGTTTAAGCTTATTTCATGAACCTGTCATACAATTAGAATTATTATTACAAGTGACAGGTTTTGATTTTAAGGGGCACTATTATGTAAAAGTTACTTTTTTAACTTTATATCGTGTTGTAATGCAACTTCGTCAGTAAAAACAAACCTAGAGTGTTGCTTGATTCTTTCGTGCATTTTGAGAAATCCTTGAATCATGTAAAAAAGCTGGTTCGTTTGAATGCAGTAATGGTTTTCAGTTGATTTTAGTCAGAAAATTATCAGTAATATTTGATATTATTAGTAATATTTGATATTATCAGTAATATTTGATATTATCAGTAATATTTGATATCACACTGGTTGTTCTAAACAGAAAACCTTTGATTTCAGAAATAGAAAGTACATTAAATTCAGTGGCTCAGTTCACTGAATTTAAACAAATTGTACAGATTATTTAACCACAGACTTTGTTTCTGTTAATTATGATGAAATTTTGCTTAACAGCTAAAGATAGCATGATTAAGATTAAAATATTACATCAGACCAATAAAAGACACTTTTAATGCAGAAGTTGCAGCTTATTGAGAATTATGTCTAATACCTGAATAAAAGTTATTTCAAAAGTTTAATCTCACAGAAGTTTTCTAATTTATTGAATATGATTGTAGATCTGAATAATTTTGTTCTTAATTTTGTATGAGTAAATCTTATGTGAAGTTCACACATCCTGTGGTTGAATAAGATTAGAAAATGTTTTGCTGAAGAACATTTCGTCCTCCACAGCGTCTCACCAGAGGAATGAGTCACACTGCGTCTCCCTGCACCAACATAATCTCATTATATTTTCTAACTTGTTTGAAAAAACTTGCAGTTCTCAAATGAAATGTTACGTTTTGTCACAATGAAACACTTCTGGCTGTTTGTAGCTCATAAATAGATCACTGCAGTCGTAAAGCTGAGCTGAATGTTTTCAGGTTAGTTTCTAAATCCATTTTTATCCACATCCATCTAAATAATTTAGTTTTAAGGTTTATATATATATTGGTTTCCCTCAGCCATATTCATAAATGAGGTTTTATTTGCTTGCAGTGATTCTGGAAGTTTTGGAGCAGAAACTAAATATGTGATAAATATTCAACACAGTGGCTTCTGTTGCTTTTTCACCATTTTACCCAAAAGTTCACATCTTGTGGAAAGTTTCTTGACTTTTTCACGTTTTCCAACCTTAATCTGGTAAGAAAATAAAAGCTTAGCACTTTTCTTGTCCTGAAATAAAATACTAAATAAAACTGCAGGAATTTCTAGTTACTCTGTTATTGTACAACAAAAATCTGACTCCACTCTGTTTTTGTTTACATTTTGTGAAGAAGGAAGTTGCCCTCAGTGTTTTCTTCAGAGATGCACTGCAAAAACACAAAGTCTCAGCAAGTACTTTTGTCTAGTTTCTAGTGCAAATATCTTAGTTTTGTCTTAATTCAAGTGTACTAACTCATAAATAACTTTTCAGAAAGATATAGGATCTTTGTTTTTAAGTTAATTTTTTAATATTGATGAAAAAGTCCTAGTTCCATTGGCAGATTATTTCACTAAAACGAGAATTTTTTCTCATTATATGTGAAATAATCTGCCAATGGAACAGCCAGTGCTGAAAAGTTACTTATGAGTTAGTTTTGTCTCATTTCAAGTGTTTTAAGATATTTGCACTAGAAATTAGACCAAAATTACTTGGTAAGATTTTGTGCTTTTGCAGCATTTTTTACGTTGTTTCCTTCAGTGATTCTTGGTTCAGCGCCCCCACAGGCAAGGAGGGGAACCGATTTGTTAATTAGTCTGGTTTGAAACAGTATGAACGTGAACCACACCAGCTGAAAAACGTAACAAATGTTGCAACTTTGGTTGCCAATCGAACCGTTATCTACCGGACTATCAGGTGTGAAAACACCTCTAGCTGTAGTTTCCTAAAATCTATCCGTCTTTTTCACTTTTTATCCTAACAACAAATCTCTCCAAATAAGCTATGTCTAATTTCAACCATAAATTCCTGAGGCTGAAATAAAGTTGTAATATTTTTCTCCTTAAAAGCCCCCAGCATGTTTGCATGTCATTTGTGCTCATCTATGTCTGTTTGTCTCCTGTTTGCTACTGTCCACCATTTTAAAAGCGCCGTCAAAACGTTGATTTCTGGCTGGTTTCTGGTTGCACCAGGTATGAACACCAGCCGTTTGTGTCCTGCCTGGCTGGACTCTATGGCTGCCAGTGGAGGAGATACCAAAGAGCGCGGGCGCAGCCCGGAGAGTGCTGCTGCAGCAAGGTGAGCATCCTCACACAGCACCAGACAAAAACAGTCTGACTGGCCGGCCTGCTGATGGAGCACCGAGTATCGATTCCCCGCCTGGTTTCCCTCACTCCAGCCTGCTGAGTTGGTCGCAGCTTTTTCTATGAAGAGATTATCAGCACTTTGTCAGCTGTTATCAAACCTGCTGTTTCTATGTGTATAATGCAAACTGATGTATCCGCCTGAGTCTCTCCAGCTGCGTTTTCATTACAAATGTGCACAAAACTTTGTCGAAAAAAACACAATTTATCAAGAAACGCAATTAAAATCGCATATGAATACGTTTGTTCACATGATAATTTGTTAAAATCATGCAGCCTCTCACCACTTCCTGTTGTCTTCTTTGTCGTTTCCACCAGTAGTAACATCTGGATGTTAATCACATGACTCGTGATACAAAAACAGCGTTTCCAATACAGTTTTGTGAAATACACTAATTTAGATACGGCTGAAAAAAAACCTACCTAAACCTACCTGTTTAAATTTGTAAACTATATGTAATTTAATGTACATATTTGGGATTAAAAACACGTACATGAATCTGTTTCAGGTGGAGTGTGGCAGCTTCGGGCTCCTGATCCTCACCTTCTTCCTGAGTTTTGTTTTCCTTTATTTCTGGAGCGAAGCTCAGAACGACTACAACGACTTTGATTGGTGGGTCTCACACAGAACAGCAATTATTAAACTCTTTATCATCAAAATGCATCAGGATTTGCTATGGAGTTTAAATTAAATTTACCACATTGTTTCATGTATAACAAGACATTTTCCCATGTAGTAAGTGAAATAATCTACCAGTTTAACTGATCATTTTTCAATATTAATAAATTATTGGCTTAAAAGAAACTTATAGTAACTAATATTTGCATTAAAAAAATAAAACATCAGCCTCTATATCTGAAAATCAAGATTTTAGCAAAAAATTTTCTTTTATTTCAGAAAGTGAAAATCCAGAATTCTTTAATATTGCAATAAAAAAAGTATTTTGTTTTAGTTTCTAGTATAGATATCACACTTAAGACAAAACTAGATAACGAGTAACTTTTCATCTAGAAATAGCAGCTTGTTTTCAGTAAATGATCCCTGAACATTCATGGAAAAGTTCTAGTTCCTCTGGCAGATTTTGTTATGTGGAACATGGGAACATTTTCTTGTTATAAGTGAAATAATTTGTCTTTGGAACTAGAACGTTTTTAATCAATATTAATGAATTGTTAATATAAAACAAGCTACCATTTCTTGCTGGAACTGTGAGTTAGCACAAAACTAGAAACTCGACCAAAAATACTTGGTCATATTTTGCGTTTTTTCAGTGCAATATTCAAATTTTCTGAGGTGCTGAATTTTTGTTTCCACTTTCTAAAAAGAGTGAAAAAAAAAATAATAATTTTGTACAATATTCTCATTTTTGAGCTGTACTTTTCATTTGGATTGGCACTGGAAGCATCCATATCTTCCTCTTCACTTGTGCAGTTTCATATTATTATTATAAATCTGAATGTCCTGGATGATTCTCCGCTTTGTTTATTTGCCTTGTTGCTGTTTTTTTTTAATCTCCAGGTTTAATTTTGGGAATCTCGGTTTCTGGTTCCCCTGGTCTCTGGTCCTGCTGGCCGTCGCTGCAGCTCTCTTCACCTACATCGCCCTGCTACTGGTACGCACTCTGATAAAACCCCAGCCAACATTTCTGTTTTCAGGCCCCTAACTGTGTTTTTACATGTTGCCCAGGTGTTGGCGGTGTGTCTGCTGTCTGAAGGTCAAAGGTTATACCTCCACTGGAGCCACAAGGTGAACACTGAGACGCAACTTGTGGCCGTTCTGCTGCTCCTCACAGAAAAACCAGAGGTGCTGACGTGTTTTCTGTCCTGTTTGTGATGTTAGACCGGCATCATGGTGACGCTGGTGTTCTCCGTCACGGCCACTGGGATCCTGTCTGACCTCTGGAGCAAAGAGTGGAAAACTCTCCAGCTGTCCCTGCAGGTTGGCGACTCCTCACACCACAAAACGGCAGAAAACTGGGAAGCAGAATCGTTTTTGCAGCTCTGTTCTTGAATTTCAATCAAAGTTTGGAAATACTTGATATTCAAAACGCAATCTAATGTTTGATTAAAAGTCTAAAGTTGTTAAACTATATTCAGTTGAAAACAGAGATTTTTTTATTTTTTCTCGCTGAAGTTAAATAAAACTAAACTTTTCTTGTTTTGAGTCAGTTAGAATCACCAAAATTATTTCTATTTGCTAAATGTCAGAAAACTGAGTGAAATTTTTTTTCTTTTTTGTAACTATTTGTATATTGTAGTTTAGCATTTTGTTAGATTAGGAAGGTAATTTACCTTAGCAGGACTGTTTGGATTGTTTCAGTGTTATAAATATTTATTATTTCTAATCAGTTATTGATCTGTGTACTTGAAATGAAGGTTGTTTTGTATTTTAAATGCCTGTTTTGTCAGGTTAAACATAAAATTATTTTAAAACATAAAATGTTGTTATATTTTAGCTTATTTTGTCCCAGCACTCAACCTCAGGGAACTTTCAGCTTTAATTCACTCTGTGAACATTTAATCTGAGATTAGATCACAAAACATTTGGAATATAACAGTAATAAATGATATTACATAACGGTGAAATTTTTTAGTTAATTTCTGTTGTTTTGTTTTTGACTCCAAAGTGGTGCTGGAAAAGTTTGGAAACTTACCTTGAGAAAGCTGAAAGTGTTTGAATCTTACTGTCTGAGTCTTTGCTCATCATTCATGAACTTCGTCACGTTTCGGTTATTTTGTTTTTCAGGTGACGGCTCCTTTCCTCCATGTGGCTGCGGTCTCGCTCATGGCCGTTCTCTCCTGGCCGACGGCGTTGCACTTTTTTCGTATGAACAAGAAAGGTAAACGAACCGATAGAAGTCACTTTCTCAGTAATAAAAGGGATGTATCATGTAAAATCTATTTATTTAGCCAAAACAGTGCAGGTTTGGGAGTGGCCTACACTGCAAAAACACAAAATATTGCAGATTTTTGTCTAGTTTCTGGTGCAAATATCTTATTACACTTAAATTAAGACAAAACTAAGTTATGAGTAACTTTTCAGCAAGATATAGGAACTGGTTTAATTTCTTAAATATGGATTAAAAAGTACTAATTTCCTGTATAATGTGGGGAAAAGTGTCTGGTTGTAAGTGAAATAATCTACCAGAGGAACCAGAAATTTTTATCAATCAATAATTATTTACTTAAAGCTTAAAGCTCCTGTATCTTGCTGAAAAGTTGCCTGTAAGTTAGTTTTGTCTTATTTCAAGTGTACTGAGATATTTTCACAAGAAATATGATTAACAAAGGGACATATAGTGCAAAATCCACTTTTTGAAAGCATTAAATATATGTTTTGTGTACTTTGAGTCTGTATGAGTTCAGAAAATGTTGAACTCTTTTCTAAAGCACACAGGCGAGTTCAGCTCTGGTTCAAAAGAACAAAGAGAAGGTTTAGGAGCAAAAACATAAAACATTATCAAGTATTTTTGTCTAGTTTCTGTTGCAAATGTCTTATTATACTTATTACATTTAAAATATGACTAAACTAACTTACAAGTAACTTTTTAGCAAAATATAGGAGCTTGTTGATGATTCAACTAAAGAGACTGGGCAGAAACAACCTCCAAAGAGAGTTTCAAGCCTAAGGAACCACAAAGAATACATTTTGCTACAAGATATTTCTATATGATATGAAGATTTTTATAATAAGATGTTTACTGGACGGTGATTTTCTGGTTAGATCATCTCTCCTCTCCTTCCTTTATGGCTTCAGTGTCTTTCTGTCCTGCATGATGTCAGACTCTGAATGGCTCTGACCCTCCAGGTCTCTGCTTTCCTCATCTCGTCTCCATGGGTACGGCCCCTTGTTGCCATGGTGACTCAGCAGATCCAAAGATGCTGAGTCACTTCAGGGGTTCTCCTGTAAGAAAAGCATCAGAGTAACGTTACAGCTGGAGCTCTGAGCGGAGATGATGAAAGGGAAGCAACGTGAGGCTCCTGTTTGCCGGCTGATGGGTTTCTAAATAAATCAGGAATTCAGTAGAAATGTCCTTTATTGTCCCACAATGGGGAAATATCTGTGCAATAACAGCAAATAGACTCACGCACTGCAAAAACACAAAATCTCACTGAGTATTTTTGATCTGTATTCTAATAGAAATATGTTATTATACCTGAAATAAGACCAAAATAACTTAAAGCAACTTTTCAGAAAGATATAGAAGGTGGTTTTAAGTAAATAAATGTTTAATATTGATTTTTAAAAAGTACTAGTTCGACATGCAAACTATTTAATCAATAATAAGACATTTTTCCACATTACAAGTGAATTAATCTGCCAGTACTTTTAATCAGTATTAAAGAATTATTGACTTAAAACGTTAAGCTCCTATAAAACTAAGTTTTGCATTAAAAAAATAAATCAGCCTCTATATTTGGAAACCTGGAAGAAACGGGAAACAAAACCTACAGCTGTGATTTCAGCAAAATGTGGTTCTACAGGAGGACTGAAGACAAACTCACGCCGCACTTTTAAGATGTTTCTTTGACTGCAAGAAAAGTTGAAACTCAAACATCTGTCGGCCATGTTGTGTCCCATCAGCTGACTCATTTTACTCTTTTTATGTATATTTTGGTTTGTTTACATGTGTGGAAATGTATTTAGACTCATTCATATGATGTAACATTTAACATTTTGGTGACCTTGTTACCAACATTCATAATTAAATGAGATAAATAATGTCTTTAACTTTACTGCAAGCTGCTGATTGTTGCAGCGTCTTTTTCCTGTTTTTCAGTCCGTCAGGTCGTGGTTCTGGCTCTCTACCTGTCCGTGTTGTTCTCGCTCTACCTGGTTCCCCTTGGCATGTACTCGCCCTGCATCAAGGAGGCGGGAACTCTGGGACCAGCGCCCACTCTCATTGGTCACAGAGGAGCTCCAATGGTAAGACGGGCCTTTAAGCAGGAACACTTTGGTTTAGTTAAGGAGAATCGCTGCAACGTTGTGTTGAAATGTTTCCAACTGAACCGTACATCTGCTCAATGTTGGTTTTAAATATGAGTCCTGATTTATTTCTGGGCCTATTAAGATAAATATTTTTGTTAGATGTTGAATTTAGACTTAAATGGGAAGTTTCAGAAAAATGTTAAATGGATCTTTCTCTCCAAATTTAAGTTTAGTCAATTACCTACAGTAACTGACGGGTAAAGAAACGAGCAGAAACCTGGAAAACATGATGCAACATTAAAAAAAAAACAACTAAGGCAACAGAAAATACTGTAATTATAAACAATGGAAGCAAAGGCCTGCAAAAAAACAAAACAAATGCTGAAGTCACAGGAAATAGAAGCAAAAAATGAAGCAAATGGCAAAAACTGTAAGTATAAAATGCTGCAAAGTTGCTCTACAAAACACAAGTCCTCCAGACCAGCAGGGGGAGTCTGCAGTAGGTATCATTACTGATTTAAACATGCTAATGTTCTACACAAAGTTTAACATCATTTCTTTATTCCTCCAACTTTCTGCTGGACATCCCGTTAAATCATGACGTCCCGTCTTTACTGAGGGATTCGATGATCGACTCCCCCTAGTGGTCTGGAATATTTCTGATCATAGAGCGAGTTTTCATCATTTTGTTCCTTTTGTTTGTTTTCTGTTGCGTTTGTTTTTTTGTGTTTGCATCATTCATGTTTTGCTGCAGTTTTCGCTCCTGTCCGCCACTGTAGAAAATTTACTAAGCATTAATGTTTGAGAGGAAGATCCTTCTGACATCTTCCTGAAACTTCCCACTGAAGTTCAAACCTGGGGAGTCGGTTCTGCTCCTTCATTCTGGACCAAACTCTGCTTCAGGAATATTAGAAAAATGCCTTATTTCTGTCCTGCTGCAGATATTTTCTGTAACATATTAATAATTTTCTGCAGACATTTCATCTATTTCAAATTTAGTACAATGTAACTTATATTAAAACAACAACATATTTTTCTGGAAAGTGAATTTTTCATTTTATATTCTAGTCCTTCAGATTTGGAAATCATAACTGACTGGATGTTGTTGCTGATTTTGTGTTTTTGAAGCTCGCTCCAGAAAATACCTTGATGTCTTTTGAAAAGGCCGTTGAATCAGGAGGAGGCGGCCTGGAGACGGACGTCACAATAAGGTTTGATTTCACGTTTATTCATGCAAACCTGCTGGAATTTCCTTCCAGGTTTGTTGTTGTTTTGTCTCCATCATTTAAATCTAATTTAAAACACTTTTTCACCAGAGATGTTTCAATGGCATCATTTATTGTTGGGTTTTTCATTTCTTTTCATTTTTGCTTTCATTGTCTTGCTAGATTATTTTGACCATATTTTGTTTTCCATTGATCCGTATTCCTGATTAATATTGTGTGTAAATATAAGTCATGATAACAAACTTTGCTGGGCGATAAATTGTTCCAGTAATTATTGCGATAAACAATAAAATTATAATTTTAATACATTTTCATGATTATGGTATAATAATGCAAAGACTAATAAACTTAAATTTTATGCAGAACCCAACTCTTGAACTGGAAGACATTTTAAATATCCAAAATAAAACAAAACAACCAAAATCTGTTTACACACAATAAAAACGGATTATGTAAATATTAATCACCAGAATGGAAATTATTGAGCTCATGTTTATTTATCAGGCGATTGATCAGTTGCTAATTGGGACAAACAATAAGCAGATAAATAAAGTTAGTTGGATTTTATTTATTCATCTAAATGCCTCATAAAGGATTAAAATGTGAGGATTACAGATTCTCCCCCTAGTGGTCAGAAAATGCTGCAAACACAGAAAGTTTCCTGGAAACTAAAAAAAAAAAATGTTGCAAATAAAACCTCAGGCAAACTGATGCAATCAGAGGAAATAGAAGCAAAATGGAAAATGCTGAAAGCAGCAATAGTTATTTTTTTAGGGATACTCGGCCATGCTAATCCAGTTAGCCTTTAGCTCCCTATTAAACATGCTGATTAGCCGCCTAGTGTGACTCTGACTTGGTTTAGTCTAATAAAACTAACAAACCGTTTGGTATTACCTCATGGTTTCTTTTCCAGCTTTAATGTTTCCCTGTGAAACTTCGATCACACGCCGTGTTTTTGTTTGCAGTTATGACGGCGTTCCCTTCCTGATGCACGACTCCACGCTGAGGAGGACCACCAACGTCGCCGAGGTTTTCCCCAATCGGACGCACCTGGACGCCGCCATGTTCACCTGGGCCGAGATTCAGCAGCTGAACGCCGGCAGCTGGTTCCTGCTGGTGAGTGTCGGCGTTTCTACACATCATCACGTTTTGTGACAGGTCAGATTAGAGCTACTTTAACATCTGGACATCGCTAACTACTGCTTCTTTAAACAGCAACTTGGAATTTTTAAACCAAACAGTCCCAATTTAAAAGTGACCTAATAAAGTCTAATGGGCCAAAAAAGAATCATTTCAAAAATTATTAATTTTAAACACATTTTTGTATCTTTTAAAATATTTTTATATATGGAGTTTTAGACTCATTTACTCTAAAAGCATAAAGATGATTTTATATGGTTTTATTTAGTTTAAGTTCCTGGTTTTAAATCTACATTTATGCATTTTTAAAGTTATTTGAATTTGTGATATAAACTCTGAAAAGTGTGGCTTGCATTTGTATTCGTCTACCCTTACATTCAACTCAGTCCCCACTCTTTTTTTTTACTGGTCCAGTAAACAGTAAAAATGCATGATGCTGCCACCACCATGTTTCCTTATTCTATAAAATCTCTTTCATTCTTTTTAGGTTGTTTTTCTACCTGAATATATTTTTTGGAGATGTTTTTAGTGTGTTGCTGCATCCTAGAACATATTTTAAAATTATGTTTGAATCTTTTTGATAACTGAATCAAGTTCAGAATCTCATTTTTTCACAAACTGAAAACGGAAAGAGAAGAAATTCAAAGTTTGTGTGAAATCAAGAACCTTTAAATAAATAATTTTAGAAGCTAACATTTAGCACGTGACTCACACACCCACACCTATGAAAGCCGATTAAATTTTTTTAAAGAAAAGTAACGACTTTTATTCTGGAAAATCTGGTACGACTTTAACAAAAATGAAGTGAAGGTTGGGGACAGATGTTTTATGCTTTTAATTTGAAATCTTCTTCCATTTTGTAACCTGTTTTTCTGTCCTGTAGAGGGATCCGTTTGGAACCGCATCGAGCCTTTCTGAGACGGATCGCTCTCAGGCCCAGAACCAGTCCGTTCCCTCCTTGGCCCAGTTCCTGGAGGTGGCGGCCGCCAGCGGCAAACTGGTGCTGTTTGACCTGCGCAGGCCACCGTACGGACATCCCTACAGACGCTCCTACATCAACACAACTCTGCAGGTCATCCAGGCCCACATCAACTCCTCACAGGTAGGCTGCACTGCAAAAACACAAAAAGTCATTTATCTAGTTTATAGTGCAAATATCTTAGTTCACTTAAAATCAGACACAACTAAATTACAAATACATTTTCAGCAAATATAAGAGCTTATTTTAAGTCAATAATTGTTTAATATAAATGAAAAACTCCTTGCTCTACTGGCAGATTATTTTACCGATAAGAATGTTTTCCCTTGTCATAAGTGAAATAATCTGCCAGAAGAGCAAGTAGTTTTTTAATCAATATTAATGAATTATTGACTTAAAATAAGCTCTTATATTTTGCTGAGAACTTTGCTTTGTCCTATTTCAAGTTTAAGATATTTCTGCAAAGGAGTAAAAGGGCCAAAAAATCAAATTATGAGAATAAAGTCATAATATTGCCAGAATAAATTCAAAATATTACCAGAATGAAGTTAAAATATTACCAGAATAAAATCAAACGAGAATAAAATTCAAGTATCAGAATAAAGTTTAAATAATGCGACTTTATTCTGAGATTTATTTTTTGCTATTATGGCTCTTATACTCCGTTGTATATCAGCATTAGAAACTAGACAAAAATATTTTGTTTTTGTAGTGTTGTTGTTTCACATCATGGATGCATAAATGGATGCCAGTGTGAGTTGGCGTACTGGTTCCACTGGTTCCACTGGTTCTGCAGGTGCTGTGGCTGCCGTCTGAAGACCGGGCTCTGGTTTCCGGTCTGGACCCGGCGCTGCAGCAGACCTCTGGACTGAAGGCTTCCATCCAGGAGCTGACGGACGACGGCATCAGCTGGCTGAACCTGCACTACAGCACCATGTCGCAGCAGCAGATCTGGTATGGAACCACTGCACACCACAGCTCCCAGTAACTTCAGCTAAAAATTAAACCACTAAATGGTTTTAAATACAGATGCAAAAACAAATGCAGATTTTTAACCATTGTTCAAATTTTTTCCTCCAATATTTGCAATGAATTTCTACAAAAAATGTTCTGCTTTTGGTAATGTGCTGGCTGAACCCGGGCTGTGAGGGAACAAAAAGCTAAGAGACGAAGAAAAGTTCAACAAGCTCTCAAATTATTTCCCAAAGAGCCTGAAGAGCAACAGAGAAACGGATGAAACCTGCAGGAAGCAGGAAACAGGAGAACAACAATCATTCAACAATTTAATCTCCTGACTCGTCCTCAGTGAATCTTCAGCTTTGATTCACTCTGTGAATCATAAAGACATTTATAATAATGCTAATTTAATCTTTAAAAGCTCATTTTTATCTATTAGATGAATTTGGAAGCCATAAAAAACACTTTATTACTCAGAAACTTGTATTTATTAAATAATTTACTGTATTAAAATTGAGCTTTAAAAATATTCAGACCTGCTGTGTCTGAACACTGATTGAGATAAATAAGTTTATGGTTTAAATTTAACAAAAAATAACTGCATAATCTCAAGGTTCCCATTAAATAAGAATCATTATTAAAAATCACGTGAAAAGTTTGATCATGCAATAACTTTTATAATAACGTTAATTTAATTTGTAAAAGATTAAAACCTGGAAAACTGAAATGTTTGGTTTGAGACTTTTTGAAGTTTAGAAAGCAGCAGCACCAGTTTGAGTCGATAACCAGTTTAAAGTGGATAACCAGCTTGACTGGATAACCAGTTTGAATCAATAACCAGTTTAAAGTGGATAACCAGTTTGAATCGATAACCAGTTTGAATCGATAACCAGTTTGAGTCGATAACCAGTTTGAGTCGATAACCAGTTTGAATCGATAACCAGTTTGAATGGATAACCAGTTTGAATCAATAACCAGTTTAAAGTCAATAACCAGTTTGAATGTGTCTCTGTGGGCAGTAAGCTCCAGTCGGTGAACATCAGCACCAACCTGTACGTGATCAGCCAGCCGTGGCTCTACGCTCTGGCCTGGTGCGCCGGCGCTCAGTCCGTCACCACCAACTCCGTCCACATCCTGTCCAGCATCAACCAGCCGCTCTTCCTCATGGTCAGCCTCTCACACTCTGACTTAAGGCGCCTTTTTAAGGTGGAACTCACATTTTCTATTGCAGCAGGTGTAAAGTAGAGGCGACTCCATAACAGATTGATTTGTTTTAGTAAACTAAACACACCAGTTATAGATTAATTATGTTATATTAATAGGTTGCTATTTAACAAAATTGTACTCAAGTAACTAGTTACATTTACTTCAGTAACTTTTTGGAAAAAATTACTTTTAGGAGTATTTTTACAATGCTGTACTTTTTACTTTTACTTGAATAATTTTATGAAGTATTTTTACTCTTACTTCAGTAATATTTCTGGATTTTCTACCCACTGAAAGAAAAACAAACATTTTAACCAAAAATTCACCAAAAACCTGCAGATTTTGTTAAATAAGTTTTTTATTGAGAGAAACTGATTTGGAACATTTTTATTTTGCCTGATTTTGTTATTTTTTTGTTACTTGTATGAATTATTGTTGTTTTGGTCCTTAAAATAAATAAACTTCCACTGTTTAATGTTTTATTTTGAGTTTCTTTGTTAGGGACATTAAAGGTTAATTAACATTTCTGTAAATGTGCCAGAATTAGCCAAAGGGCTTATTTTCATCTGTTAACTGTGGTTAAAATGACTCAACTGCAAATTTAGTCAATAAATACAAACAATAGATATAAAACAAGGAGAATACAACACAATTATAAAATGTACACAGAGGAAGCAGGAGTAATAAATATTTATCACATTGAAACAATCCAAATTGTTTTAAGGCAAATTAAACACAAAATACAAAGAAAGTTACAAAACAATTTCTAAATTTTCTTGCTAAGTTTTCTGGCATTTAGCAAATAGAAATAATGTTGGTGATTCTAACATAAAACAAGAAAAAGTTTATTTTGATTTAACTTCAGTGAGAATTTTTGTGTTTTTATTCGGTGCATGAAAATAAACAAAATTTACGCTTTTAATTAAATGTTAGATTGAATTTTATTACCAAACTGTGTAGCTTGAATATAAAGCATAATAACCCACTTATTATTATTGTTATTATTATTATTATTATTATTATTATTATTACTACGCAGTGATGCTCTGACGGTCCATTTGATGGTTCTGGTTCTGATAACAATCACGTCAGGCGGTGTGGGAGTTTTATTTATTTTTAATTTTTTTATATTTAAGTCTGAACTTCCTGCAGATTCTGCATGTTTGTGGTTCTGATCAGTCCAAGCTGTCTTTCATAGGAATGTTGCTGTTGGTTCTGACCCGTGGCGTAACTAAACCCGGTTCGTTCTCTCTCCAGACTCCAGAGGAATACACCCTGATGTGGATCCTGACCGACTTCGTCTCCGCCTTCCTCATCTTCGCCATTTTCACGTTCCACTGGTGAGAAACCCGAACACAAACATCCTGCTGGTTCTGATCATCACGGCTGCCGGTCGGGTTTAATGAAGGAAACAAAACTAAAGAGACGGAACGGGTCAGGATTGGGACGGAACGGGTCAGGATTGGGACGGAACGGGTCAGGATTGAGAGGAACGGGTCAGGATTGGGACGGAACGGGTCAGGTTTGGGACGGAACGGGTCAGGATTGGGACGGAACGGGTCAGGATTGAGACGGAACGGGTCAGGATTGGGACAGAACGGGTCAGGTTCGGGACGGAACGGGTCAGGATTGGGACAGAACGGGTCAGGTTTGGGACGGAACGGGTCAGGATTGGGACGGAACGGGTCAGGTTTGGGACGGAACGGGTCAGGATTGGGACGGAACGGGTCAGGTTTGGGACGGAACGGGTCAGGTTCGGGACGGAACGGGTCAGGATTGGGACGGAACGGGTCAGGTTTGGGACGGAACGGGTCAGGATTGGGACAGAACGGGTCAGGTTTGGGACGGAACGGGTCAGGATCGGGACTGAACGGGTCAGGTTCGGGACGGAACGGGTCAGGATTGGGACAGAACGGGTCAGGTTTGAGAGGAACGGGTCAGGATTGAGAGGAACGGGTCAGGATTGGGACGGAACGGGTCAGGTTTGGGACGGAACGGGTCAGGTTTGGGACGGAACGGGTCAGGATTGGGACAGAACGGGTCAGGTTCGGGACGGAACGGGTCAGGTTCGGGACGGAACGGGTCAGGATTGAGAGGAACGGGTCAGGATTGGGACAGAACGGGTCAGGTTTGGGACGGAACGGGTCAGGATTGGGACGGAACGGGTCAGGATTGGGACAGAACGGGTCAGGATTGGGACGGAACGGGTCAGGTTTGGGACGGAACGGGTCAGGATTGGGACAGAACGGGTCAGGATTGGGACGGAACGGGTCAGGTTTGGGACGGAACGGGTCAGGATCGGGACGCCGGCACCAACATTTCTAACTTTATTAATGTTTTACCTCTCAGTAAAGAGCAGAAACTTTATGAACTCATGTTTAGTGATCAGAAACTTAAATTAAATTTCTAGTTTTCTTCCAATTGGAACAACGAGACGGATGTTTGGTAATCCTCTTTAATCTGTAATTTTCCTGGATTATTATGGGTAAAAATATTCCAGACTTAACTGATTGTTTAGATTTTTGTCCTGGTTTCCTGTCTCCTTTCCTTCTGTCTTCCTTTCTTCTCATTTCCTCGTTTCTTGTCTCCCTTATCACTTCCTTGTATCCTATCTCCTTCCCTTGTGTCCTGCTTTTCTTTCTCTTCCTTTTGTCCTTCCTTATCCTGCATGCTTTCCTTTTCCTTTCCTTGTTCCTCTAATCTTCCTTCCTTGTCATGTCTCCTTTTCTTGTGTCCTTCCTCCCTCCATCGTTCTTTAAACCCTCGTTTCCTTTTTCTTCCATTCCTTCCTTGTGTCCTGCTTTCTCTTCCTCCTCCCTTCTGTGTGTCCTATCTTTTTTCCTTGTGTCCTTCCTTCCTTGTCCAGTCTGCAGATGAAAGCGGTTCTGATCTGGTTCTGTTCTGGTTCTGTTCTGTGTCTCAGGTGGAGAGAGCGCGGTTTGCCCTTCGTGTCCGGCAGCCGGCACACCAACGACAACGGACCGTACAGCAAGTTCAGAACCGGTAGGAGAGAAAAGTTCTTCCTGCTCCGGTTCTGTTGCTGCTTTCACCAAAACATGAACTTAAAGATAAAATGCTTATGGGTCACATAGAGCTGGACAATAAATCAATAACAAGATATATCATGATAGACACGTGATCAATATCAATAGGTAATACATCTGATAAATAATTTCACTGAACTTCAGTCCCGAACCGCACAGCATCCTGGGAGTTGTAGGCAGAGAAAACACTTTAGCTAAACTAGGTTGGTGGAATCAACTCACTCTCTCGCTCTCTGGTTGCCTAGCAACAACCTGCTGGGTAACGAGCAGTTTCAAGTTCTCCAACCCCTAAATTTGGTTACCTAGCAACGACCCACTGAGTAACCTGCGCAGCAGCAGTTTCAGGTTTCTCCACTGTGCCTCATAACTGCTTAAAAAGAAAAAAAAAACAGGAAAAAACTGAGTAAAACAGGAGACACACACCAGTATTTAAAACAACAAATAAATCAATAATTATTGATGTGGACCGATATAAAACGATGATCAGTTTTCAGCCATATTGTCCAGCTCTAAAGTAAACAAACATCAAGTCCACAAACAAACTTAAATTGATTTTATATTTGATCCTCATGTCAGCTGAACCATTTGAAAAATTTATATATAAAGTTTGAGTTATTCAACATTCTGAAAATGTTTGCCAAAAAAATAATTAAAGGTGTTTACGATAAAAATGACAGAAAATCTGGTTTCTGAGAAGCAACGAATCCAAACTTTCTCTCACTCAAACCTGTTTAAAGTAGCATCTAAATGCTAACATGCAGCAGCAGCACATATGCTAATGCTACATTAGCGCCACAGTCCATTTTTCTAAAGAGGTTTCATGGATGATCAGGGATTCCTCAAACACTTTCCATCAATCTGATTTTTTAAATGACCTAAATAACAGATTAAAAACAATAAATATATTTGTTGTTGAGTAATTTATTTATTCAATAATTTAAGTGTTTTTGAATTGAAAATCTTGCTTATTTTGTGGCTCATGTAGTTTTCGATGAATAAATATTAATAAATATTCGATTAATAAACTTTGTGATTAATTTCTATTAAAACTTTTCCATCAGCAGAGTAAATGAAGTGAAGTTTGGTGTTTGCATGCTGTGTGTCGTCTCAGACTCCTCAGAGGTCATCTGTGTCGGCTGGAGCTCTCTGCACTCTGACCCCCCGCTGCAGCTCATATCTCCCTCCCCCTGACCTTCAACCCATGACCCCTGCATGCCATGTCATCCTTTCACTGTATGACCACATTTCCTGCCTCTCTATGTGATCATGTTATAGATCTATGTCCCTCCTACACAAAAATCACGTTTATAATCATCTGGATCTTTTATTTATTGTTAAATGAGCAAAAACTGTCTGAGCGTCAAAAAAATGTTTTTACCAAACCAACAATAAACATGAAAAACTTTGACTAAAATTTATTTTCTGAACAACAAAATCAGGATTTTAAAACATTTGTTGAGTTTAGATTAGTTTAATAAATAAACTAAAAACTAGATTAAGGGGCAACAAAATGAGGTTTTGAGTAAAAGTCACTAAACAGACGTGGACCTGCACAAAGTTCGGTTATTTAAAGACAAACAACTGAAACTAATGTTTTCTACTGTAAAACTTAGGCTGTTATCATAAATAATTTGTTCTTAATTCACCAGGTTAAATAGGTAAATAATAAATTTACTTTGTCTGTGATCATTTTACCCTAATTAAAAGAAATAAAGTCGGCCGCTGCTGTAAAATGTCTGAAACACAAAGATAAATTGTGATTAACTGATTATTGGAATAATTGTCAACTAATTTAGTAATCTATTAATCATTAACTGGATTATACAGACTCTAAAAAGACAGTTTGCTAAAAGAACAACATATATATTCAGAGCAGCAATTAATCCAAAACTGTCCAAATATATATAAATTTTACATTTAAGATCAAAAACTTAAATATTTTTTACCCAAAACTAAAGTTTGATAGATTTATCCTCACCTATTAAAAAGATCTCTTATTAATCACTTTTGCTAACTGATGATCAATTTGTAAATAAAAAAAATACTCCGATTTTAACTAAGCTGTTAGAAATAGACGCATCATTTGAACACTAGTGAATTTTAGGAACATTTATTTTCTTATTTGAAAACTTAATTTATTTCCTTTTATGTTAATTTTCATGTGGTTAAATGAAAACTCTGCAGAATGAGACAGATTTCTGTTCATCTGAATAATCTCTAGTCTCGTTTAATCTAATCTGTCTGTCTGTGTTTGCAGAGCTGAGCGATGTTTGGTCCATCTCCAGTGTCAACGTGCGACCCGACCTGCGGAGCTCTCCCAGTTCTCCCAGTGGCCCCCACCTGCCCACCATTACAGAGGAGTGACTGGAGAGTCTGGCTTTACAAATATTACATCTCCAATCATGAACCGAACAGAAAATTATGGAGTTACAAAAATAAAAAGAAAGAGAAGAAGCAGAAAGATGTTTCCTCCACTCACCTACTTAACTGCATGACTGAACTGGTGATCCAAACGACAGACTGACTGGTTCCATCTGACCCAGTAAGATCCAACATGGCGCCATGAAGGAGGGAATCGTCAGGAAAAGACTAAAAACATCCGGCTGTAGTGAGATCTGTAGATACGGAGAATGTTATTAATATGAACAAGCTTCGTCTTTTACTGTCAGGATGCGTTAAAACGTAACGGAGATTTATTGTGACTTTAATTATAAACATGTATGAAAATGATCCAGAGCTTCAGACGTCGTTTTGAGATTTAGAGGAAAATAATCTCCATAAATGTAACATCAGGATCTGCCGGAAGTTAATTTTATACAAATGTTTATCGCTAAATGTTTCCTGGACTCAAAATTTAATCTTCTCTACATTCCTCTTTATGGATCACTGATCTATCTGATCAGTGATCAGATAGATCAGTGATCAGATAGACTCCAATATTTGAACAGAAAATTGATTCACTGAAAATCTAAAAATGACAAAAATCATACAAAATATCTATAAAATAAAACTAAAACAAGTTTTCATCAAGATATAGGAGCTTGTTTTAAGTCAATAATTTCTGAATATTGATCATAAAACTGGCAGATCATTTAAATCATAACATGGGAAAAATGTGTTGCTATAAGTTAAAGTTGCTAAATTTGTCACAAGTTGCTTTTAGACAAAAAGTCGCTAAACATGGCAACAAATTGACAAAGTTGGCAACGTTGACTCCCCTGGTCCTGACTAGGAGTGGCTTAAGTCCCTCCAATAATCCACACACGTAGCCACGCCCCCAGTGCCGCTTAGCTCCGCCCACTTTGGTGAAATTCTTTAAAATGATCAGGGGGCGGAGCTAAACTTTCATGGGGGCGGTGGGGTAGTTAAAGTTTAACAACATATTAACTCTCTGATTGGTGCGTCTCTACTACTGTACACTACAAAAACATAAAAACTTACCAAGTATTTTTAGTCTAGTTTCTAGTGCAAATGTTTTAGTACACTTGAAAAAAGACTAAACTTACTTATAGTTTTAGAATACAGTAGTTTGTTTTAAGTCATTAATTCCTTAATATTAATTTTTAAAAAGTACTAGTTCCACTGGCAGATTATTTCACCAGTAAGACATTTTTTGTTATAAGTTAAACAGTGGAAGTAATATTTTTTACTTGTCTATATTAAGGAATTATTTACTTAAAATAAGTTCATATCATTTAAAGTGTACTAAGATATGTGTACTACAAACTAGATCAAACTTGGTAGGATTTTGTGTTTTTACAGTGTACTACTAGCTGTACACTGTTGGACTGACAGACTGAATGTAGACTGGAGATCATTTAGTTTTTTTCAAACTGAAGTGAATGTACGTCTTTCTCACAGAGACTGAAAACTGAAATAATTTCTGATATAATCAGCTTTCTGAAAATATCACCAAGTTGTTAAAATGAGGCAATTTTATTTTTTACCTTTAAAACTATTTTAAATCTGCAATCCAAATATAAAATATTTAGAAAAGCAGTTTATCTTTAGTTTTAGAATGTGATTCTGTAGAAATAAATGTTAATATCCTGTAATTTATTGTTTTTACCTCTGAAGGAAACTCAAAGTCAAACTGCGCCCAGCTGATGTGATGTCATCCAGTTTTTATCTTATGATTATTTGTGTTAAACATCGTAGCTGATCTTTAGGCCAGGCGTTTAGGCTACAGTTATGACAGCACAGCTCTATTTATTCTATTGAATATGACGTTTCCACCGTACGACCGTTCATTTTTAGCGAGCGAGTCTGGTGGCAATGCAGCGCCGCCGCATTGGTTTTCCTCTGGAGATGCTTTGCATTTTGAGCTTTGCATGTGTTGGATTTATCCAGCTCTTCTTGTTTTATAGATCCAGATGCTACTTTTATATCGGTTGAAGCTCACGCTGATAATTTGTTCGTTGTGTGTTGGAGGGGAATCCAGATGTTCATGTGTGATTTTTTTTTAGTTTCAGACGAGTTTTGAACCCATCCTCTCTGGGTTTTAAGATTAATCTTAATAATGAAAAATGAGACGGACATTTTGGGAATATTTGGACACAACAATTTGGTTGAAAAACTTTAACCCCTTCAGACCTGACGTCCACAGAAATGGACATGAGTTATTTCTGGGTTTAAGCCAATAGAAAATCAGGGATTTATCATTTGAATGATTATTTGTTACTGATTGGTTTCTTATTGACCAATGATATCGGTCATTGGCATCAGAAAAAACAAACGATCTGAAACTAGAGATGGAAAAAATTTCTATTTTTTACATCAAAAATATAAATGTAAGTTCATGGTAACCTGATGAAATTTTATTTCTTTTTTTTTTACATTTTATTCTTGTAATTTAAAATATTTCCTGTGATAGTACTTTAAGTTATTTTTGAAAATATTTTTTCCAAAGTTGAATATCCATTCTGATGAAAATCAGGAGTTACCAAAGTTTAGTTATTTAGTTTCACAATTATTTTAGTTATTTTTATGTTTTTTATAAATAAAAACAATGACTTTCTTAAACTGCTTGTAACATAAATGTTTGTTTGTTTTTCTTTATTTTAATGCTGAGGTGGAATAAAATTTAGATTTTTTTTCCTCTGTTGGTAAAATTCAGGTCTGAAGGGGTTAAAGAGCTAAAACCAGTTTAGCAGCTGTGAAGTGTAAACGAGGCACAGTTAGTATTCAGAGTTTTAGTATTCAGAGTTTTAGTATTCAGAGTCTCTACATGCTGCTGACCTGCATGTATAATTACTAGAGAGAAACTAAAGTTGATCGTTTCTTTTTGTTGCACATTTCCAAACTTAAAAGCCTCATTAGAGGAAACAAAGCTGCTTGTGGATTTATATTGTTCAACAATTAAACTCAAAAACATGTTTTTATTGCCGTTTTTTTTGTGGGGTGGAAGGACAGAAGTTAGAGAAATTAAAGAGAAAATTTCCCTGAATTTATGAGATTAACTCCTGAAACTATAAGCAAAATGTAATTTTATTACAGAGACTTTATTTCTTATGATTAAAAGTTAACAGCTACACTCACTGCGATTATTTACAAGAGTAGATTTGAAGTTTATAGCCACAAAAGAAGAAAAATATTAGGAATTGTTTTTGTTTGGGGGAAATAAGCATTCAAATGTTAATTATAATTATTATTAAAACTGCCGACATTTTGTTTATTTCCGGTTAGGAAGCAGGAAAACTTTCTCATCTTGAAGCTTAAAGACTTTTCTGAGCTGTAATTGATCAACGATGTTCAATAGATATTGGTGAAAAATTATTTATCATGTAATGAAGTAAATATTGAAATCATTAAAGTATTATTATACACCCTGTACTGCACAAAAATGCCTTTTTTCTTTTCCAGATATTTATTTCTCTTATTATAAAAAGCTGCTGTAATCTGTTTGTGATAAAAAATAAGTAGATTCAAGAAACTTCTTCTGTTTAACAGTTATTGTTTTTTCTGCTTCAAAGATTCACTGAATGTAAGTACATATACAGAGCTGTGAAAAAGTATTTACACCCCTCCTTTAATGTTTCAGATCATCAAACTAGTGTTAATTTGACACAAAAATAACCAAAATTCAGTTTTCAAATGATTTTCTTATGTGAAGGAGGAATAGATATTACTAAAATAGAACTTGATTGACAACATAAATTTTGTAAAAATATAAAAATTCACTGATCAGATTCACAAGTTATTAATAAGAAAGACGGAAGAAAAGAATCATGGAGAAAATTCAACCATCTGGTAAATTTCACTGCAAAAACAAGAAATTCTTACCAAGTATTTTTGTTTAGTTTCAAGTGCAAATATATCAGTAAACTTGAAATAAGACTAAACTTATTCAAGAGTAACTTTTCAGCAAAATATAGGAGCTTGTTTTAAGTTAATTCTTTAATATTTATTTAAAAGTTCTAGCTGCCCTGGTTATTATTTCACTTATGGGAAAAATGTCTTGTTATAAGTTAAATAATCTACCAGTGGAACTAAAACGTTTTTATCAATATTAGAGAATTATTTACTTACAATAAGTTTATATATTTTGCTGAAAAGTTACTCTTGAATTAGTTTTGTCTTATTTCAAGTTTACTGACATATTCGCACTTGAAACTAAACAAAAATACTTGGTAAGATTTCATGTTTTTGCCACGTTTACATCTGAATGGTTCAAAAGAATAAAATAAAGATTTGGGAGTGGCCTAATCAAAGTTCTGTGTTCAGACATTAAACTGTCCATTCATGCTGTAAAAACCTTCAGTGTTGCTGATTTAAAACTATTTTCCAAAGCAGAGAGAAACAGTGATGTAACAAACTGGTTACCAATGAACATGGTGGAAAACCATTTACTGGGTTTGGGGTTTGATTACTTTTCCACGTTGGATCAAGTTTGTTTGGAAAACCATTTTCCCTTCAATGAATAAAATCATTTAAAAACAGCTTTTTGTATTTGCTCAGATTATTTCATGTTTGGGACAAAAGCAGGAGGAATCTGGGGTGTAAATACTTTAGTTGGTAAACAACAGAAAAGGAATAAAAAGTTTTTACCCGTCAAAATGATGCAGGAATGCAGATCCATCCGAACCAGATCCTGTAAACACAGATTTATTTCACTTTAAGTCAATTACCAATAATCACTTAAGTTATAAAAAAAAATTCCCAAATAATTTAGAATCTGTTATTTGAAACTGGGAATATCCACTGAAAGAGGGTGTACTTTCTTTTTACTGTGCCTGTGAGTTAAGGTTCACTTACTTCTCTGTGGGGTTTGATCTTCATGTCGAGTTCCTGGAGTTTGATGCAGCCGGTTTTTATTTAAAATCCCACAAACGCAGAGAAACTTTTACAAAATAAAATAACTCCTTAAGGGATTTAAAGTGATTTCAAAATAATCAAAATGTTACAAAGCTGTAGCTAATATCAGACAGCGTCTGAACAAAAACTATTCTATAAAGATTAAAAATAAAAAATGTTTTAAAACAAAATTTATGTTAAAAAAAATAAACAATGTCCATCCACTTTAAAAGATTTGACTGTTAATTTCTCAGATGTTTCTGCAAGTTCACAAAAAAAATAATTAGCAAAGAAAAACAACAAATTCCCTGGATATAGATCTGGTTATTTTTCTGTCACTCATCTTGACAGAAAAAAACCTGCATTAAACCAGAAATTATGTATTTTCTTGAGTCGTTTTATGAGCCAAAATACATTAAGTTCAATTTCATCAGTTTGACACGTTTGTTCTGTATTAATGATTATTTTCCAACTAAAACTCTTTCTGAAAATAACATTTTACTAATTAAATTTAATATAATTACACTGCAATGTGTGTTACAGTGAAATGTGGTTAATCCGCTTGTATTTTCTATCCACTGATCCTCTCAGAGGGAATTCAAACATTTTTTGGGTCAGAAGACAATAAACATTCAGTTATAGTTTGATGGCGGCTCCAGAAAAATGGTAAATCTAAACCAAATATTAGCTGAATTCCTGAACGAAAGAGGATTTAGACTGTAGTTGGAGCATAAAGGAGCGTACGGAGGAGGAGTTGATCAATACGAATATAAAGCAGAGCTGAAATATTCAGTTTCGACCTCTAAATGACCTTCAGACAGCCACACTTTAATCATCCTGTTGATCAAAAACAAAACATTTCCTAAATATTATTTATGAAAAATGAAAAAAACCCGAGAAACTCAGATTTTTCTTTTCAAGTTTTATCTCAGCTGGAGCATAAAAACGTGACATTATGAACATTATTTCTTTACTCTGCATGCAGTAATACAACCAGCTAAGACTTTATTAATTTCCATTTATGCATAAACAATCTAAAACAGAGTTAAGTCATTTAATATAAAATAAATTGCTCATATATAAGTATTTTCTTTCATTTTTTGCTTTTAATTCTACTCGTATAATGAAACAGATGATTATGGTTTAAAATGTCGCCCCCTTGTGGCGATAGAGTTAAAACATAAAATGAAAACCTTTACAGGAGATAATTATAACGAAGTATCACAGTCAGAAAGAAAATAAACTGTCATAAATTACACATTTGTCCCCTTGACATCATGACTTTATTCATGTAATATTAAAACTTTATCTTCGTATGACTATTCTCGTAAAATTACAACTTGATTCTCTTGATGACTGTATTTTTCTTGGTATGGCCTTAATACTCCGTCGTAGATAAAATCTCAGCTGTGTGTTTTATTGTATTATTAGTATTTGAGGTGATTTCTGACAGCAGGTAATTGATCATCTAAAGGAAGCGGCAGCGGCGCGTTGAAGGCGTTCGGCTCTCAGAGGTAGTCATCCTCGCTGGACGGCTCGTCTTCGTCATCACAGCTGTACTGGTACCAGTGACTGGGGCCTTCGCCGGGGTCGTCTCCGGGGTCGTCGCCGCTCGCCGTCGAGCTGTCCTCGGTCCGGTCGGATCCCGTCGAATACGCAGAAGGACTGCGGCTCATCCACCACAGCTGGTGGCCGAAGCTCCGCCCCCAGCTGCAGTGCTGACCAATGGGGCGCAGCAGGCGGATGAGCTCGGTGGCCTCCTGCCAATAAGACGTTCACTTACTGTGGCCCCGCCCAGAGCGCTGCTTGTTCATGTTGGTGAGCATCTGACTGATGTAGGAGGTCAACAGGTCGTCCATCTTGTAACCCTGGAAACGCAAAGCATCGATTTCAATTGGTTTGCGCCTGAATGACCAGAGAGGATCCATCGATCAGCTGATTACGCCTGATTGGTGATCAATAGAATAGGAAAACTGAAGCGCCCTCAGTGTTTCAGGTCCAGGAACGACTAGACAGCAACTAAACGCCAAATCAAAGTTTTTTATTACAGATAAATTGTGTAAGTTTGTGCTTAAAGGCTCTTTCTTCATGTTTCTGTGCAAATTGTGATATTTTTCTGTAAACTTATTTAATTCTATAATATTTTTCTGCTTCTAAAAACAACCAAAGTGCTTAAAACAAACAGCAGCTGTTTTTTTGGTGAAAATGAGTTGTTTCAAAAACCTTCTGGAATCTAACAAATCAGCAGGCATTGCCCGTTACCTAGCAACCACATCAAAGCCCAACCTGTTACCTAGCAACCCAAGCTGAACTCCAGCATGTTTGATCAGCTGTTTTTTTGTTTTTTTACCCCTGTATGTGCTGCACAATGGCTGCTGTAAAATATAAGTGTTCTGTTGTTGACCTACCATACAGGAACCACTTGTTGCATTCACGTTGGTTGTGCAGGAGGCTCTACTAGTGATTTTCAAATATGTACAGTTGAATAATTGCACATCTGTTTGCAGCAATTTTCATGAGTGAGTGTAAATGTTGAGTTTGGGGCATTTTCCAGCAGCAGCTCATTTGGACTTAAAGTGACAAAACGCCCTACAACACCTCAAAATAGGAAGAACTGAGCAGACTGAAATCTCACATACAAATGATTTTCAGCAAAAAATTTAATGCAAGTGTTCTGTATAGACCATAGACATATTCTAACCTCTTCAAGGAAGCATTATAGGTCACCTTTAAGTAATTTTCTAGGTTCAGACATTAAACTGTCCATTCATGCTATAAAAACCTTCAGTGTTGTTGATTTCAAACTATTTTCCAAAGCAGAGAGAAACGGTGATGGGTAAACTCAGTAAAAAATGAAGCTAATTCTCAGTCGCCTACCAGTGAAGTCTCACAGAGCAGCTTGCTTCCTTTGACCAGGTTTCCTATGGTGATGTGGAAGTAGGTGTTCCCGCTGCTCCAGTTGGAGATCTTGGTGAAGGGATGGGTGGTCAAGATGTCCTGCAGTACAAAGACAGCCTTTTGGTTTTCCTGCTTTAATAATGTAAAAATTCAACCCTGTGGAATCATGAAGCTCCCCATCTGAACGGTAAATGATCTGCAGACCAACCTTGGTCTTTGGGTCGATCAGACTGACTCCATGCTTGTTGATGGCGATCAGCAGAATCTCTGGGAAGTTGGGCTCCGTGGTTTGCTGCAGAGGAAACGCCATCATGTAAATACAAGGTGTGAAAATCTATAAACCTTTTCTGTATAGATTTGTTAAAAATTTTACCACCTATGGAAATATTTATTAACAACTTTGGAATGATAGTAAATAAAAAATTTTGTTGCACAAACCAATTTTGTCTGATTTGGGTAATGTTGGTGGGGGCTGGTTGACCTTTTGACCTTTAAACTTTTCTTAGTATCTTCACAGCAAAAGCACCACTAGTAAAAATTTGATGAGCAAAAACGTAGCAGAGTTGATCAGGTCCGATCTGAGAACTCGACAGGCTTCGCCCTGTTTACCTTGACCTCAAAGAAGGCGGAGCCAAAGGTCGGCCATTTATAGATGATCTTCAGGAACATCAGCTTAGCCTCTTCCCTCGATTTCCCAGGGTGCTTGTTGAAGTACGCGATTATAGACTGCAATCACAATTCAGATTAAAAGTTAACATTTTATTTAACATTATTACACTTAAAGCTGCAGTATGTAACTTTTATAAAATATATTTTTTTACATATTTGTTGAAACTGTCATGTAAAAACAGATCATCTGTGAAAAAATGCTCCTCAGCCTTCTACCAGGGCTAACTAGAAACAACCAATCAGAGTAAGTAGGCGGGTCTCAGCGATGTCAATCACAGTCTCGTGTGGCGATGCTCTGTGCTACACTGCAGTTAGCACAGAATGCTGTGAATGCTAAGGCTAGTTAGCAATGATGACAGAATAACAGTTTTTCTGTAACCATAAGTTGTTTCTCCGTCATTAGCACTTTTAGCAGCGAGTACATAAGATTGATTGACAGCGCTAACCCCCTCCTCCAGGCTCTGATTGGTTGCTTCTGGTGCATTTCTTCAGATGGAAATCATAGCTCAAAGAGTAGGTGTGGGAGATCAATCTTTTTATTAAACTGTCACAACATGGTGACAGTTTTAACCAATATGTAAAAAACATTATTTTGAAAGTTACATAGTGCAGATTTAAAGGTTTTCTGAATGTTTTTACCCTCCTCCAGTCGTCTGGAGACATCTGGCGGATGAGGTCCTGGGGAACCAGCTCACGGAGCATCTTGGGAATCGAAGGAAAGTGGGATTTATTGTCGTCAAACTTCACCCGAAAGATCAGTGCTGCGAGGTGGAAAACCTCCTCCCGAGAACACTTGTGGTAGCCACGCAAATACTTAGGCAGCTCCTGAGAGGAAGGCGACACAGAGGAGATGAAACGCAGCATTACGCTGATTATTACCAGAAAGCAGAGTCTCAGTGGAATGATCATCATCTAATGAGGCCGACCTGGTAATAATGGAAAATAGAATCAGCGAACGAATCCTTCCCAGGAACTGTGCTGGTCCACAGCTTCTTCATGAAGAACACCTGGTAGGTCAGAGACGGGATGATTCCTGCAGGAGTTCAAGAAGCGGCGAGTCGTCAAAGGCTTTTTTGTTCATCTAAAAACCTTAAATTTGCATCAAGTTCACAAAGAAAAGCTCTCCAAATATGTCTCTATCTCAGTTTTCAGGCATTTAGAAAATAGAAATAATTCTGATGATTCTAATTAATCAAAAAGAAGAAAAGTTTAGTTCTGATTTAACTTCAGACATTTAGAAAAAATCTGCATTATTTAAATATATTAGAACATGGATGCAAAAACGTCTCAGTTTGGCAGTAACTAGTTACATTTACTCAAGTAACTTTTTTGAAAGCGTTTCTTTTCGGAGTATTTTTTATTATTCTCTACTTTTTACTTGACTATTTTAATTATAAAGTATTGTTGCTCTTGAGTAAAATTACTGAATATAATTCATTCAGTCATTTCACTGAATGAAAAACAAAAATTCACCAGACAGACACACACCTGTAGTTTTTGTTCATATTGAAAGAACTTGAATTTTATTTATTTTTTTGTAACTGAATTATTTTCAATTTGGTCTCTACAATATCAGAATAACCACATAACTTTATATTTTGATTGGTTGGTTTGTAAAATACTAAATGATTAATGTTTTGATCAGCTACTCAGTGCTGAGTAATTTCTTTGATAACTACTTTTTACTTTTACTGGAGTAAAAATATGTTAAAGTGCTGCTTTTGTAGCTGTTTTAAACATAATCAAGTATTTTCAAGCTTTCAGCGGATCCAGGAACAAACCGTCTTTAGCTGGTCGGGATTTCTTGATCCAGTCTGTTAAATGGCGAACAAAGTCGAAGAAGAAATCTCCCTCTGGAACGCTAATGACCTGCAACATGAAAGAAATTCATTTATTACAATTTATTCTTTTATCGTGATATTACAAACATTTTGCTATAACTTTCAGACGTTAGCAATTCTCATCACTTCAGGTTGTTGAACTGTTAGCTTGCCATAATTTTTGTTCAGTTTTGCTCCTGAAAACCTGGTAGTGGAGTTCGTGACCTCTGACCTTTTCTGAGATCTTGACAAAGAGGCTGAACCCTTCGGAGGATTTGAGCAGCAGCCTGGTGGAGATGTTCTGGCAGAAATCCTTCGCCTTGGTGCTGGACTCCACCTCGAACGCCTGCAGGTTTGAGTCCAGGACGGTTAGAAAGTCGATGAGGAAGGTTCAAGCGTCGGGGTTTTGCTTCCTACCTCATCTGTGTCGTCTGGAAAATAAACTTTGTGAAAGATTTGGGTCGTTTTATGTTGAATGGCTTCCACTTCCACCAGATGAGGGGGGTACTTTCTGGACCCGTTCCTGTGAAAAAGGACAAAAAAATCACATTATTTATTTATTTGCTGATTTTATTCATTTACAGTTCAAAATGAACACGTCACAAATTTTAAAGGAAAAAAAGTTTGAAGCAAAAATCTTATACTGCGTTCCATTTCTCTCAAAAGTTAATTCACTATATCAAAACATCAACCACATATATACATTTTTAAACACAAAACAGGAAATATATATATATTAACACAAGAATAAATCAATATACTTCATTTTACCTTGATAGGATATTATATTTTATTATTTTCTTAAAAGTCCAAATTAGTTAAACACCAGAAGGCACCTCAGAAATAAATCAGTTTTTCTTATTGGGGCTGCAGCTAACAATTATTCCAGTTATGGATTATTCTGATGATTAAAAGACAAAACAAATAAGACTTTTATTTTACCACTTAAGTCTTTTTTACAACATTATAAATACATAAATATGCAAACAAACAAATAAATTTCTAAATAGAAAATATAAACATTTTACCTCTCAGATTGAAACACAGCATTACTTTAGTGAACGCTGATATGTTGATTATTTTTTTGATGAACTGACTAGTAAAGGTGCTTAATAAGATTTTTTTTTTTTACTGCATTTGAACCAGATGAAGCTAGAACTGTTTTGTTTTTTATCTTAAATGCAAAATGTGTATTTTTTTACACAGTTTTGGCTTAATTATTGCTCTGAATATGTTACTCTTTAGCGATTAATTGGTTACTAAGTTAGTTGACAATTAATTTAATGAAATTATTAATCATGATTAATCATTTCAGTTTTAGTTTTAGTAAAACAATGTTCATCAAAAACAAATCTTTGTAAAATAAAGATTTTTTTAAAGGTTTTTTTAAGAGCAAAAAACCTCCTCATATCTTTAGAGATTTAGTCCCTCAAACAGAATTTGGAAATTAAATGTTGTTTTGTGTAAAACAAGAGCAGAGATGCGGTTAGTTTTACCGGAGCGCTTTGTGCAGCCTCTGCATGCAGTCTCCAGAGAGCGGGTGGTGTTTCTTGGACTGGAGGAACCGCTGGATGTGTGGCAGCAGAACGTTACTGGGAGGAAACAGACCAGTGCACAACCAGAGCAGCTCCCAGCCTTTCTCCTCGCTATACCTGCAGCAGAGAGAAACTCGTGCTCAGCTCCTGTTCAGAAAAAAAACTTCGATTCTTTTATTCTAGTTCCTTTTCAAACAAGGTCAAATTCATCACAAACTACAACTCAAACCTCTAAGTCAGTCTGAAACTCTCCTTGGTGGTCAGTGGTCGCCCTCTAGTGGTCCGTAAGGTACTGCATGTAAACGACCGTTAATTTGTAGTGAAGTCAACTCAAAGTGCGACGCTACAGTTAGCTTAGCAACGGATTGTGTTTAAAAATAATAATGGATAAGTTGCTTTCTTTTTAGTGACCTGGTCACTAAAAGTAAAACCTGAAGATACCGGTGTTAAGAAAACAAGGTCAGGATTATTTATATGATCGTCATTCACCAGCAATTTGATTCCTTTGAACAAGTCTCAGTTGGTGAGAACTGTTCTTTGTTTTTTATGACTTTGCTTACTTACAATGCTCCTGTCACACATCAATAGCTATTGTTATTCTTATTTACGTAACAAATGATTTAATTGGCGAATAAACACAATAGATAAATACAATAGATAGAAAATGATGGATAATTTTTATATTTAATGGTGCAAAAGAGGATTTTTTTTCTGTCAAAGTAACTCAAGTCTATTTTTCTTTTATTGTGCTTCTAAGTTACAATTAGCACTAAAATATTATTACTGCACAGAAGACTTTGTAGTAAAGAAACTTAGTTTTTGATTTCCATGTTTCACATTTACAAAGCAGCACCTCCCTATTCACTAGGATGAACAAAGAAAACAACAATAAGTGAGTTAAGAGACGAATGTTTTCATTTCCGGTTGTATAAATGAAGATGTGTAATTGTGGGGAAATTTCAAGCCCGGTGGTCCGTGAGTGTTTGTTAAATGGTCCTCAGCTCTAGGACTAAACTTCCTGTTTTTATGGTTTATGTCAGTTTACACACTTGACGTGATTGTCAGTGAGCTGCTTGATGATCTGACAGTAGATCTCGTCTTTCAGCGGTTCGGCCTTCAGAGCTCCTTCAAAGATCTGGTCTGTCAGCTCGTTGACGGAGCGCATCCGTTTGGACGGGTAGTCGCCCATGTACTTCATCATTGGTGGGATCAAAGGTCAAGGAGTCAAAGACCTGATAAACTTCCTGTTGTTAATCTGTAATTTTGGACAGAAGCTTACAAACATCCATCAGGCATAAACAGCTGTTATTGTTCTGAATACTGGATCATTCGATAAGTGATTAAGAATATTAATCTATTCTGATGATTAGTCATTTTTTTTAAAAGGCACATTCTGTGGATTTCCCATTTAACCACTTTAGCTTATTTCATACAATATTGGAAATACATTAAAAACTACAAACAAATAATTCAAATAATTTTTTTGGTTAAATCAGAGCATTCCTTTAGTTACAGGTTGATTACTTGTAGCAAAGAATGCAGTTAAAAAACATTTTTTTTAATTATCCCATTAATAATTGAATAGAAAAGGTTCTCAATAGGAGATTTTCTTTACAAAATTTGAACAAGGTGAAGGTAAAACTGCCACTTTAGGGCTTTTGGGTAGAACGTATTTACAGACAAAGATCTTTAAAAATCTTAAATGTGAAATGTATTTATATTTTTTGCACAGTTCTGTCTTATTACTGCTCTGAGTGTGTTGTTCTTTAAGCCAACAGATTTTTTTGAGTCTCTATGCTCCATTTTTCAATTAATCACTTCCTAAATTAGTGGATGACTATTTCAATAATCGATAAATCACGATTAATGCAATTAATTATTTCAGCCCAAAGAAAAATTAACCCTTTCTATGGTGATAAAGGAACTCACTAACCAGATATTAAGACACTGAAGACCCCTCTACACTCTGTAGTACACAATATGAATATATTTGTGCCTATATGTATAATTTTGACTCTTTGTGAATTAGAGAAAATCAAAAATGGATTAAAATTTGTTTTAATGCATTTGTTTGTTGTAAAGTGATTCAACTTTAGCCACAATCAGCGTCTGCAACTTCTGACCAACACAGATTGTCAACCTGACAAAAACATTTCTTTTACATTTCAGATTAACTCAATTAGTTAATGAAGTGGTTCTATTCAATGTAACGAATGAGCCTGTGTATATTCGTAATATTTGTTGTGTTTAAAGGATATCTATGAAGGCCATGCAGGCCTCCTGCGCCAGCTCCTCATGGCTGACGACCTTCTTCAGCAGCGGCAGCTTGAGCGGCTCTCTGGTGCAGCTCCACATCTTGTCTTTCCCTCGATTTTTGGTCACCATCACTCTGCTCAGGGTGTGTTTGGGAGGAGGTCTGGAAATGGCAGGTCATGTCCACAATAGATTAACGGGGACATATTATGAAAAATACACATTTTGCACATTTTTGTACTTCCACTTGGATCTCAACTGCTTCTAAAAACAACACAAGCACCTCAAAAAACCAAGCAGGCTCTACTAATGCTTTACTATTGCTTTTTAAATATGTTCAGCTGTATCATCGGATATCTGTTTGCAGCAATTTTCATGTGAGAGTGTAAACAATAAATTGGTGTCTCCAAGTAGACGTCTCACTCTTTTGTGTTTAACATTTTGCACATAAATATTCAGGTTGTACACATTTGTACCTGAAATAGTCATAAGAAAACTCCTCCAGAGTGTAGGGTTTCTGTCTGTCATCCGTCTCTGGCAGGATGATCTGAGAAACACGAACCGACTCCTGCCGCTGGTCTGGTGTCATGGTAACCAGCGCCTAATTGGGTGGAGTAAAGGGGAAAAATATTTTCTACGATTTAAAGAAAACTTTTAGGAAAATATGAAACAAGCAAACCTAATTTACTGTAAACACTTAAAAAAACACATCATCAGAAGGTTTCGTGTGCGATTTATTTTTTCACCTACCACTACTTCTGGTTGGGGACGAGTCATGGATGGCAGAACGTAAACAGAGTCAGCTGGGAAATCTCCTCTCTGATTGGTTCGTTCGTTAATGCCATGCGCCCAACCGGAGTTGAGGACCTGCTCCCCGGTATCCTGGTCCAAAATGATCAGGTCGCCCTTGAGAAAGCTCAGGAAGGTCGACTCCTCACCTGCGGCAGGAAGACATAAACACACCTTAATGTGGGGATGAGGAGATGAATACATGCGTCACATCGGCCATCTTTAAATCAACACAATTAACAAGCTGTATAAAACTCTTCAAGGAATTGAAGTAAAATTTACTGAGCAGAAACTAATTTAAATGATTTCCAATGAATAAGCATGAATTTCTAAAATAAAAGAAGTTAGAAACTTCTGTGTCTCTGGAGCTTGTAATGTAATTTTCCAATTATCAATATACGTATATGATCACTGCAAAAGAGAATTACAGATATTTGGGACACAGAAGCATGAATGCCTTGGTGATCTAAGGAACTATAAAACTACCAAAACTAATACGACAATTTTCATTAAAAACTACTTAGGCTTATTTTTTCACCTTACATCTTCATGTTTAGTTTTAGCCAGTATCTACGTATCCATTATGTCATTTCCTGTGTTACATTATAGTATTTTCTTACTGCAATGTAAGAAAATAAGGTAAAAATATATTTCAAAACCCGGAAAAACAGCCAATATTATGTGTAGTAAAAGCACAAAGTCACAAGGTTTTCAGTTCAGCCTGCAATAAGGCGTGCCGTAAAAACGTCGGATTTGGGTCAAAGCTGTGGGAACGCAGCTCAGGACTTACCAGCATTGGAGCTGTCCTGCAGCGCAACCACGAACTTTGACCTCTGCCTCAAACCCTCCAGAAAGGTCACCACTAAGTCCCGAATGTCTTCTGCGTTGTTGGAGGTGAAGGTGAACTCTTCTCCCTTGATGGTTGCCAAAGTGAAACTCTGACCCTGCAGCTTTCCTCCCCTGTAAAAACAAAAGCAGGTCAGATTCTGGACGTGAACGCTCGGGTCTGGGTCGGTTTGGGTCGAGGAGGAAGAGCGATGACCTGCTGCTGGAAACCGCCATGATTTCTGGGAAAGAGAGTTCCAGCAGGACCTGCTCCTGCTCGTCAACAAAGTAAACGCCGGTCCAGTTGACGGCAACGATCAGGTCGTTTTTAGGCAGACTGGGACCTGAGAGCCAAAAACAACAGGAACAGAGGAAACTTACTGGTTTCCACCAAAGAACAAGATGGTTTTTTTATGTGGAAGAGGATCAAATTAAGCCGCTAGTCGCATGATAAACTAAAATTTCAATTCTGGTGATGAACATTTTCATTGTCAATTTTATTTATGTGTTGGTTGTGCGTCAAGTTTTTATTTCTTTCCTATTTATTTTTATTGTTTAGTGTTTTATTTTGGACATTTAAAATGTCTTCCAGTTCCAGCATTCTGCACAAAATTAAAGTTTATTCATCTTTGAGAGGCAAAACTTGTAATATTATTATCATGTTAGTTGAAAATGGTTTCAAAACAATTATTGTTTGTCCCAGTAATAACTGCTTTAATAAAATATGTATCATATCTATATTATCTATATTTATCTCATGATGTAGAAGATCCTCACTAGGCTTGTTGCAATTTGCAATAAAACAATTAATCGCATTATAAATTAAAACAAGCGCAATAATTTCCAATTACTTGATTTATTGTTTTTCTCTTTCTACCAAAAATTGGATGAAAGTTTTCAGTCTGTTGTTTTGGTCTCAACCAGCCCTGTTTTTAAAAGGACAATTTTGTTTATTGAGGCTTTATAATTTGTTGTTTTTTGTTGTTTTGTTTGTTTATTTTGGACATTTCAAACATCTTCTAGTTTCAGTGATACATGTTCATTAGAATTTAAGGTTTGTTGATCTTTGAGAACCTGTTATTGCATTATTATACCATTATATTAGTTGAAAATCATCTCAAAACAATATTATCATTTATTGCAATGACTTCTGACACAATTTATTATCCACACTAACAAAATTTGTTATCATGACAGGTTTTAATAAAACATGAATTTATTTAATCTCTGATGATGTAGAAGGTTCTGACCTGAGAACCTGAACGCTTCATAAAAACGGGAGAACAGCAACGGCCACTTATGGCGAGCAAAGTCCACCACTTCCTCCTTCACCTTCTGAGAGTCGAACCTCTTCTGGGCGTAAATAGCCTGAGTCAGCAAAACAGAGACGTTATAACAGAAAATAAATCCTTTAAACTTCAGGAACTGCAGGCAGTTCCGCCTCTATAACCTCTAAATGCATTTTCTTGTACCTTTTTGTGTGCAGCCATGATGAAATGAGCCCACTTTTCCACCGTCTTGGACGTGCCGATCTCTCTGTCCGGAACGTAGGACGGGATGAGGCTCAGCAGGCGGTCCAGAAGAATCTCCGAACCATAATCAACATAATACTGCTGCGAGGCCAGCTCCGCCAGGTCGTCCTGGAGACGCAGAAACACAGAGGTCAGGGTGGATTTGAGGGAACGAAACTTTGATTTGTCCTCATCAGTTATTTACCTATTCAGTTCTGATCTATTAACGAAACCCGTTAATAGATTATAAGATCACAGAATAGAATAGTCCTTTATTAATCAGAGTGGGAAAATTCACTTGTTACAGCAGTACAGTAACAAAATATACCCCACTGAATATAAATATCTAAAAACACAATAAACAGCTGTATATTAATTACTCCACAAATCTGGAACAAACTTACAGAAAAATTGTAAAACAGCCAAAACAGATTTAGATTTAAGAGTTCCCTTAAATCTAGACTAAAACCCACCTGTGTAGAGATACTTTTGAAACATTATGAATGAAACATTAATCAACATTTTGATGTGTAATGATGGCACTTGACAAAATGTGATGCTTCAATTGCTGACTCTGTGTTCCTTGACTTTGTGTTTTTATGATGTCAAACACTTTGAATGCCTTGCTGCTGAAATGTGCTACACAAATAAACCTGAATTGAATTGAAAGCATATTAATAAAGTGTCTACAGATAAAATAAAGTTAAAAAGAAACCTGGAAATCTTTGAGATGTTGTTTTGTATGTATGTGATTGGATGGGATTTCAGTGTTTTAAAGGACTTCTGCAGGTTTAACTCAAATTTAAGACTTTGTAAGATCTTTATAAATTAAATGTAAAGCCTCTATAATGACAAAAAAATGTACAAAAGAAAATCTTTTATAGAAGTAATAGGAGCTTGTTTTAAGTAAATAATTATTGAATATAAATTAAAAAGTTCTAGTTCTATTGGCAGATTATTTCACTTATAACAAGGAAAACCATCTTGTTGTAAGTGAAAAAATCTGCTTTTTAATTTATATTCAAGAATTATGACTCCTATTTCTTGCTGAAAAGTTACTTATAAGTTAGTTTTGTCTTAATGTTTGCACCAAAAACTAGCTATAAATACTTAGTAAGACTTTGTGGTTTTGCAATGTGCGGCCTTAATTTTAGATTACTTTCGACATTCTTTTACATTTTACATTTAGAATAAAGCTACTCACCCTGTCGCAGCGGTATTCCCCAAACTTGACGCCTCGGACGATCTGCTGGTAGATGAGGTTTGTAGCGACTTGGTCTTCGGTTGGGCTGTGCCACGGCGTGAAGATCTCCTTCCTGAAGAACAGCCTCCAGGGGGCGTTCCTCTCCTGAGCGCCCTGCTCCTTGGCGTACTGCTCGCACTGCGACACAGCGTCCATCACGTGATCGTTGCCGCTGCCTAAAGACGAGACCTGCAGGAGGGGGGAAGGGTTGTCACGGCAACAGCGTTACAAAAGAGATTCGCAAACGTAGCTACATGCTAATAGAGAGAGAGAGAGAGAGATGGAGAGAAAAAGAGAAAGAGAAAAAAGAGAGAAAAATAAATAGAGAAGAGTAGAGATAAGTGGTGGATGGATGGATGGATGGATGATCGATGGATGGATTATGAACGGATGGATGGATGGATGGATGGATGGATGAAACAAAAACATCATGCCTGCATTAAATGTTTCACCTCGTTTCATTTAAGAATCAACCATTAGAGTAACTGATCATTGATTAAGCCATTAAAAGCAGCAGATATTGCAGCTGGAAACGAGGATCAGCGGTTTGTGGTCCGACCTTGTCGAACAGAGCGATGTACAGAGAGAAGCCGAAGCGGTCCTTCAGGTTGATCTTGTCGGACAGAGCGTTGCAGAGCTCCTTGGCTGTCGTCGCCGAGTCGGTCAGCAGCGTTTTAGTCGTGCCGTCCATGAACGTCACGGGCAACATGATGGGCTTCTTGGACTTGGTGGCCTGAGTGTTGATTTCAGAACTCAGGTCAAACTGATTTGACCTGAATAATGCTGCAGCTTGAAGCAGATCGGTGAGTTCATACCTGCAGCTCCAGCCAAGATGGAGGCTGTGTTCGCGTCCCGTTCACAAACGTTCGCCTCAGCCTTTCTTCACAGTACGGAGCGTAACCCGGCGGCCCGCTTCTGATGAAGTTCCTCAGGTACTACGGACAGACAACCTTCATGAAGCCGTGTTTTATTCAATAAACTAAAGTTTATTTTACGTCACTGTTTTGATTCTGACCTTTACAAATTTGTCTGATGGGGCGAAGCAGCCGACACAGAGTGAGACGAGAATCCAGCCGCGCGCGTGGGAACTTTTGGACGGGTTCTGACTCAGCTGCTTACAGATCTGACAGTAGATCTCATCCCTGACACACACACATACACACATGTTTGCTAGCTATCTTTGCAGGGACTTTCCATTGACTTCCATTCATTTCTACAGCCTAAACCTTACCCTTATCCTAACCCTAGCCATCACAGACCTAACCACTAACCCAAAAACAATTTCCCTCATGGGGACCAAGAAAATGTCCCCACAAGGAGCAATGGTCCCCATAACCCACATTGTAGACAGAAATAGGTTCCCATAAGGATATGAAAACCTGGTGTACACACACACACACACACACCCACACACACATACAAGTTCATATTTCTACCCACTTTGTATTACTGACTTCCATTCATTTCGGTAACTGGATTTATGCCAAACCCAAACATTACCCTAACCCGGGGTTGTCCAAAGTGCGGCCCGGGGCCATTTGCGGCCATCAAAATGATTTTGGGCGGTCCTTCATCACCAATTAATAATGGCTTAAATGTGGTTTGCCAGTTCAGGAAGAAAGTTTAATACAGATACCCACTTAAAAACAGTTTTAGCGTGCAAATTTCATTTAAAAAATAAGCAATTTAACATTTTTCAAAGGAAAACATAAGGTCCAACACAAGCATTCATCCAGGTTTTTGCTTCGAATTTAATTTATTTTAATAGTAAGAAGGACAACAAACATCCAACAACTTTTACTAAAATGCAGACCTGATCATGGCCGCCTAGCACATCTGGCAAAATAAATCAGCAGTGCGCCTTGTTACTGAAAAGACAATAAAATAAAATAGGTAATAGTTTGTTGATTTTTTTTATCTGGAAAATCTTTGAGGTCCTTTTTAATCTACAATGATTTTCATTGGCTACAGAAATCTTACACCTTTGATTATTTTATTAAAATGTTGAGTCCAGTTTTTAGTTGGACTGGTAATAATAAGACAGTTTTTGTTGTTAGAATTTAAATATTTTTCAAACGTTTGAACATCCTGCCGTAACTATTACCAGTATGCAGTGGTGTGAAGCGTTTGCCCCCTTCCTGGTTTTCCATTTTTTCATTTGTCTCACTACATTTTCTCGTTTAATAATAAACACCTTAAGTTAAAAACTATTTTATTATATTTAAATTTAAATTGGTTTGATCTTCTAAAACAGTGGAATGTGACAAACAAAAAATCAGAAAATCAGGAATGAGGCAATCATTTTTCACATCTCTGTAAAAAGAGGCAATACTCCATTATTATATTATAATTCTGATTAAAATTTTTATTTATTGTGACAACGATGAATTTCAACTGATGACATCTGGTAACCTCAAAAGATTATTTTCTGATTGCTGCTTTTATTTTCTGCTTTCAATGTAACAACAATAAATATCAGTAAATTGAAGAAAACCAATAACTGTGTGAATCACTGCCTTATGTAACCGATTTACTGAAGAAACCTAAATCCCAATAGATAATCTTTACAAGAGCAGGGTTTGAGTTTGTTAAGAAACAAAACAAAAAACAGCAAAGACACAATAAAAATCTCTAAATAATGTGGTAAAATCTTGAGTCTGTATCACCCATCCATATTAGATATTTTCAATTGTATCAAATTAAAATGTAAAATTTCAACACAAAGAAAATATTAGAATAAGTTGAAACAAAGAAAAAAACAACATCTAAATACAGTGAAGGCGATAAAAACAAGGAAATCTGGTTGAATTGAAAAACCTGTGTTCTTCTTGACGAAACAAAAACTGAACCAAGCTTTAATTTGGTTCCTTCCCTGCATGATTGACTCGTTTTCTCACCGCTTACCTCAGCGTCGGCCTCAGGATCCCGTTTCCGATGATGAAGTGAAGTTTCTCCAGGTTGGAAGTCGGCCGATCTTCCAACATGCTGTTGCCGTGGAGACCGTACTCGCCATCATTGAGGCGCTTGGTGACCTGAAACACATAACGGCGTGTTTTCTATGTGTTGTTTTTTTTCTACTCTCCAAAGGCGGACCTCCCTCTCTGCCTCCAGACGTCTTACCTCCTCTGTGATCTTGGATTTCTTCTTCAAGGTCAGGGAAACCAGTTTGTGTCGGACGCTGTTTTTCTTCAAGCTTTCAGAAGGAGTTGTCTCAAGGGAAAAAAAACAAACAACTCTTAAACAAAACACTATAAACGATGAAGATGTTTGGCAAAAGTAAATAAAGTGTTGATAAATAAGCAATAGAATTTAAATTTTACACACTTGTATAGGTTTTCCTCATTTCTGGCAGAATATTTCCTGCTTACATTCTTATATTAGCAGAACAGTTTTTATCTTCACTGTTGACTGTAAAAATTGCCTGTAACATGTAAAGCTACGTTCACACGGCAGGTCAATTCTGACTTTTTGCTAAAAATCGTTTATACTGCTGAATAATGCAGAATTAGATTTCTGTGTGAATGTTCACATCCCAAAGAGAGGAGGAAGAACGTTGGACGTCACACAGCAGCGCTCTGTCTACGAAAGTAATAGCATGCTTGAATTTTCACAATAAACCGAGACTATCGTCTTTTATTCCTAATTTTTAAATAATAATAACAATTCCAGAATGAGTAAGCAGTTTAGATTTTGACCTCTTGACCTCTCGTCCTCACCTCCGCCTCCCCCTGCAGCGCCTGCAGCTCCCTCTTGTGGGTTTTCTTCCCCAGCGTCTCGTAGATCTTGGTCATGACGGGGATCTTCTCGCTTCCGTCGCTGATCGCCGTGTGGTACTTTGGCTCCGGTAGATCTCCCATGAACCTCAGCACTGTGATCCAGACGGCCAGCGCAGCCTCACAGGGTGCAAAGGTCAAACACATTTCATCAGGTTCCAATGGAAAAACGTTACTCAAAGGAAAGTCTTAATTCGGATTTACCTACTTTTGATCAGAACGAGCTGAGCTGATCGTGTTTAACATTTACGTGGAGACAGAAGCGAATGCAACAAACGATTATTTTAGTAATCGATTATTCTATTGATTTTTTGATGATAAACTGATTAATCGAATAAGAAAATTTCCATATTCTGCAGATTTTTTCTTTAACCAATAAAGGCTTTTTTATACAATACCAGAAATATGTAAAAAAAAAAAGTAAATAAACAAATAGTTCAACTTTTTTTTTAAATTAGAAAAACATTTATTTTTGCCAAAATTTAAACATTTTCAGGCAAAAAATATTGCTTGGAATATTTTTGCACACTAAAATGCAAATGGCCTTTTTTTGAGTGTGTATACTCTAGTTAACGATTAAGTGATTACTAAATTAGTCAACGATTATCTCAATAATTGATTAGTCTTGATTAATTACATTGATCGTTTCAGCTCTAGAGGCAGATTGTGTTTTAAAAGAAGTTCTTCTCAAAGTTAAGCGTTTACAAACTGAACCAGCTGTTAGAAATATTTAGTATATAATCTTTTGTTTGCTGTGTTTGATGTGTGAAGTTGTTGTGCTGTTTCTCCCCATTGTTCTGAGAGTTTTCAGCTCCTGCCCTGCAGCAGGAGGAATTAACAGGAATTGAACTCAATAGGCGCAGTGTGTCTGCACTCAAGAGAACAGAAGAAATAACTGTAGAAATGACAATGCTATGTAACCGACTTTAGATAACAAAATAAGCTGTGTAACTAGTGATCGCCCCTAAGGAAATAAAAAGGGAGAGTATGGCAGGATGAGCTTCAGAGCAGCAAGAAATTGTAACAAAAGAACATTTTCAAGGACTGTTTCTTCACACACACATACAACCTGTAAATTCTATCTGCCATTATTTATCTACAATCCATTCCCTAACATTCTTGTATATTCTGTATAATCTGTGCATATAGCTCCCATATTTATATTTATCCACAATATCTATATCTCTTTGCTATAACCCCTTATAGTCCATACATACATAGTCTTGTACATCTGTGAATAAATATTTATATCTCGTAGAGCACTTCTGGATAGATGCAAACTACATCTCATTGCTTGTACTTGTGACAGTGCAATGACAATAAAGTTGAATTCTATTCTATTCTATTCTATTTTCTGCAAGAAAATCTAAACTCTCTTGTCTTTCTCCTTTTTGTGTGGTGTTTAAATGTTTTAGGTCATTTAAACACCACATTGCACCGGATTGCACTGATTTTGCTCAGTCCAATCCAGTTAGTGAAATATTTTGCATCATCTGGTAAAAGTTTAGGTTTAAGTCACCTATAAGCCTTCTGACCGGCCAAATTCCTGTTAGGAGTCAGATCAGCTGGTTGAAAACTCACCAGCTGATCTCCCTCGTCCTCGTGGAACAGCAGCGGCTGCTTGAGAGGCCGTCGAACGTAAGTGTGTGTGGTGGTGCCCTGGAAGTAGGTCGCTGCGTATTTGGCAAACTTGTACTCCGATAAATCCTCCTCTTCGTCATCTTCAGGGAGAGGAAGAGCCTCGTCCAGATCCTCCTCCACCAGCTCATGATGGGAATGCTCCAAGTCCTAGAGAGGAGACGGGGAATCAGTCCCTGTCGCAGGAAAGCCTGACTGATAAAACTGCTAGATTAATCTTTAAGAGGTTTTATGTGCAAAATAAAGTTCACTTAATCTTTTCCCTTTTTCTATGTAAAAAGTAAAGAAAATCCCTTACATAAGTCAGACTGCAGGTTTGAAAAAGCTTTAGCCACTTTAATATCCTGCAATTTTTACCTGAAACACTTGAAAAAACCCCCAGAAAGAGCAAAATAACACAAAATACAATGAAGACTTTGTGAGAAATACAAGCATTTAAAGGAAATTTCTAAGTTTTTCAGGGGTAACTTGTAATGAATGTTGGACCTTTTGTAAACTATTTTATTAGATGACATTTATTGTGGATGTAAAAAGACATGTTTTGTTCAAGATGGCTTTGTGGATTATAGGATTTATGACCGCATCATGAACAAATAATGAATTGGTATCAGAGGTGCACCGATTGCAGTTTTCTGGCCGATTACCAATCTTTACAAAGCCTGACCTTCCGATTCAGATTTTGGCCGATTGATACTCTGACAGTAAAAGGGGCTTTATTGAGGTCAGTTTACCTCGAATCCAGCCGGCGCCTGACCTTCCTGGCCGGGTAACGAGTTCGTCGTCCCCAGGAAGCCGAACATCTTGTCCACCATGTCGGAGTCGTTGACGGGCTCCAGCCGAGCCTTCTCCATCTGCTCCACCAGCTCCTTTTTCTTACGAGCTTCCTCCTTCTCCTTCTTCTCCCGCTCAGCGTCCTCTTTAGCCAGCTGGGCCAGCCGCTCCTGGAAGGGGAAATAAACGGATGCATGAACAGAAATGATACCAAAGGCTCAATGCTTAAAACACAGCTGCAGGCGCCAACATCAGTTTTATTTATTCTGTGAACATCAGAAAGAAAAAGTAAATAATATTAAACATTCTCCAACATATGTCTAGATGTGTCTTTAGTGTCATAAATGTCACCTGATGTTTGCGTTCAGCCTCAGCTTTCGCTCTTTTTGCAGACATTTGGTTCCTTAGTTTTGTTTCTTCAGCCAGACGCATCTTCTCGGCCTCCAGCCTCCTGCGGTACTGATTAGTGGAAAGTGGGGAAAAGAAATGAAGAGTGTTGTAGAAAATTAAAACATGACGGACCAGATGAGTGCATGTTTTCACTTTTTTTAAGTCAACAAAAATAAACCCAGATCTGGTTGATTGATCATGATTCTCAGTAGGGACTCATGTCTGACCTCATAATTAGTTTTTCAGTTGTGAAAGAGCTGTAGCTGTATGGCAAGCCATTTTAACATAAAATCTGTTTCACCACTTAGATTCCAGATATCTAAAATTAGTTTATCGCAGATGTATTACTAAATTAGTGCTTATATTTTGAGTATACAAAATACCTATTTGAGATCTCTCTGATTACATTCTGGCTGGCATAAATGACGTCAGATTTACTACTAATTTGTACAGACGTTTAAATTCAAGATATCTAAAATTAATTACTGTCTATCTGAATCACATATTTCAGATAACAAAAATGTTATTATGACCAGTCATACAGTAAATTTAAGTTTTTTCTGTTTGTTCTGACTAGTCATAATTCTAATTTTAAAAATATTTTAATTAGGAGGTACATAGATTTGACTAGGGTAAATTAAAATGAAAGCAAATAACGACTAGTCAAAACTAAATTATAGATATCTGGAACGGCAATTCAAAATTCCTTTAAAAAACAAATTTTGACTAATTCAGTTTGACATATTGTAATTACAGATGTGTGACCTTTCAAATAACAAATCCGTTGATATCATCATATCTTGAAAGGAATTTTGACTCGTCAAAATGTAATCGAAGATATCTTGAATTATTATTCTTACTAGTCAGAATGTGAATCCAGATATCTTAAATTACCATGCAGGACAGTAAAAATGTAGTCAGGTCTGGTGGAAGCTCATTTTTAGAAACGTAGAATGTAATTACAGATAATCAGATTAAACTGATTTTGTGTTTACCTCGCCCTTTAGTCTCTTGTACAGCCGGCGAGCGATCATGCCTCTGGTGTATGCCTGGATGGTGATGACAGCCCACAGCCGGTGCCTGAACGCCCGACGCACCAGGAAACCTCGGCAGCGGCCCTGGAAGCCCGTGATTCGCTGGCGGGCCACATGGTAAGATGCACACAACTTCCTGGAACGAACCAGAGCCTGGAGGCGAGAAAAGCCCGCTCGCATCTGTCGGGACGAAGGAAAGAGAGGAAAAGGCTTTTAGCTTCATGATCTTTGGTATTTTTATTTATGCTTCTGTGTGTTCGGGCTGGGCGATGTGGCTTAAAAATAAAATCTCTTTATTTCATACCAAATTCAATTCCCGGTTTTAACTTCTGTCCAAAAGATTTGAGGCTGTAAAACACGGGCTGACGTCACTCTGAACTGGGGCTGCAACTAGAGATTATTCTGACGATTAATCTGATTTTTTTTTTAATTTGCCACATTGTGCAGATTTTACATTTAGCCACTAAAATAATTTTTTGCACACATTAAAAGATGTAAATAAACAAATAATTCAATCCCTTTTTAAAATAAGAAAATAAACATTTTATTACCTAAAATGCAATGACATAGAATTACCTTAGTGAACATCTGATAGTTTGTAGATTCATCTTCTAACATCAATGTGTGAAAAAGCTCAGGACTGATCTGGTGAAATTTTTTTTGGATTAATTAATTAATAATTGGACAGCAAAATTTGCTTAATAGAATCTGAACCAAGGTAAAGGTAAAACTATGCCACTAGAGGAGTTCTGGGTAGAACATACTTACAAAGTTTTTTATTATTATTATTTTAAGTGAACAGTTTTGGTTGAATTATTGCTTTAAATATGATGTTTTATCAGCAAATGGTTTATTTTTAGTCGCTATACTCCTGTTAACAATTAATTGATTGCAAAATTAGTTAACGATTAATCGCGATTAATTGACATGATGCTGGAAAGAAATGGATCTAGGCCTGCGGCCGACCTAATGTCCAGTTGAATGAAACTGTGATCGACAGCAACTAACACGTTCGTCTGCATGAAGGAAACTGGTAGAAAACATTCAATTTTTTGTCACGACACTTACTGGATGTCAAATCAAAGATCAGTAAGTGAAGTTACGCTTGATTTTATGTATGTAGATTCCAACTGTAGATCTATGGCAGCATGAAACCATGTGCTGCAGTAACTGCAGTATTTACATCTAAGCACATTTTTATGCTAATATTTATTTTTAAGTATTTTCCTGAAGGCAGATTTTCACAAGCAAGTATTATTTAAGTCATTGCTCGCCCACTTTATAGGTGCAAAATGCGTCTGACACAGCTTTCCTACTTTGAGTAACAGATAATCAAGGACTACGTTGGTGAAAAAATGTATATTTTCCTAAAATTAAATCTTCAAAAACCAAAAAAATGATTAATCAATTAAATTGGTTTATCGCACAGCCCTAATCTGTGAAATCCATCCTCACAGCTCCATAGCTCTTCCTGCACAGGTAGCCTCTCCATGTCTTCTGGATCAACACCGCCGACTTCCTCATCCTCAGGAAGTTAGATCTGATTAAAAACAATAAAGAAAATTATAAAAAAATGTTAAGATTTTTGTTTGGCTTTAAGAGTTAATAATCTCTCCTTTACAAAATAGCTCAAAATCTTCCAAGTCAAGTTTTCCATAGAATATTTCAGAAACAGGGCAGTTCAAAATGCTTTACGCCATAAAGACAAATGTGAAACAAGCAATAAATATAACATTTTCTCAAATACAAATATTTATGGTATTCAGGTGATAAATTTGCAAAATCTTTAATTAATCTGTTTAAAAGGATGTCGAGTACCTGTCCTTAAAGCCTCGCACCACCTTCTGGATGAGTATGACCTTGTCTGTGATGGCTTTATCTCTCTCGATCTCCAGCAGCATGTCATGATGATCCTAAACCAACATTAAAAAAATACAAACTAATGTTTTCACCTCTGTTTCTCACTTCTGACACCATGTGTGAACTTGCTGCAGAAAAAAAGCAAAGTTTGCACAAATTCAGCACATCACAACATAAAAATGCCAGGAAACATCTTTAATACAAAGCTTTGATGTTGCAGATTTTGACTGACTAAACAGAGAAAAGAGGTTTAACACACTGAAGCTGTTTCCTCCAGTGACCTGAGCCAGTCCTGAGGAGGAAGTGGTGTTACTTCCCTGCACTTTCTCCTTCCTGTTGAACTTCCTGTCCTGCTGAACACCAACGTCTGACACTTGAGTATGTCATTTAACTCTCAAACTAAAATCCCCAACTTTCCACATGTTTATCAGCACACTGGGGTCATGTAGACCTAAAACACACACATCAAAAAGGAGTGTGTGGTTTTTTCTCCCCCTAAAAGTCATTGTTTGGTAGCTTAACAATGAATTAAGTCTGCAGTAACAGAACTATTACTGCGAAAATTACTACTTTTATCCAAATAAAATCATTTGAAGTCTGAAGCAAATGTTCTTAATTAGTTGACATAAAGCTGTCTTTGACTAAATGAGCAGCACATTTTGCCATGACAGAAATTAAACTTCAAAGGAAACAAGAAATAGTTTAGAAAATATAACTGAAGGTGATAAAACACATCTGTAAAAATCAAATATTTTCTTTAATCGAACTCTAGGTCGCCTAAAACATCTGATACGTTGGTGAGGTGTGAATGCACAAAAACTCTGATATGGGCCAAAAATGCAAACTTAGATTGCCTGAATGCAGGGCATTCTGGGTAAATGGAATCAAAACAAACACGCTAGTCTAACACCAGCGTGATAAATTGGTCTTTTATTAAAGAAACAAGAGAAATCCTACAACCACTAAAATCTGACATCAATCCTTTTTTGTTTACATTTCTTGAAGAAGAAAGTTCGCTCATGTCTTCTTCAGAGGTTTTCTTGTTTATTAGGTGGCTTTTGTTGCAGCGCCCCCACAGGTGAGGAGGAGAACAGGTTTTTCAAAGGGTTTGGTTCATTTGACTTGGTGCAGTGTGAAAGAAAACAAACGTTGCAATGTTGTTTAAAAGTTAAACCGAATCTACCGGACTACCAGGTGTGACAACACTCTATGCCTCAAAACATGCATAAATAAAGTTTTACTGACTTGCAGCATGAGCACAAAACAATAGTTTGATACCCTCAAGAGAAAATAATAAAAATATTTGAGAAAGAATCATCTAATAAACTGGATATAAATCCTTCTTCACCATGAAATAAAACAGAAAACAAACATGGTGGAAACCTTTGCAGAGAACACAGAGGAGAGCAACCTATTATTCCCGCCTGAATCAGCACCAGCTGATATTTTCATTTAGCCTGTTAACTGACAGGCCTCACCAGTGACCTCTTGAAAATTGATTGAAAATTAAAAATAACACAAAGAACAGGAATCAAAACAAGCTGTTCTTCCTGTCACTGGATGTGAAACTGGAAACAATCACAGCAGAGTTTTACCACTGGGATGAACTGGTTCATTTCCAGTTAGGTGCATTAAAACCACTATAAAAAGGGTTTATTTAGTGTCAATAATTATCTGTTTTAATGTTATACATTTATATTATGATAATTAGAGCTGGAATTGGAATTGAACTGGGACAGGCACAGTGAAATTCAAGCACTTTTCAATTATTTTAAAGTTAAGTTTTCAAACTTTTCCAGCATAAAAAAACAATACAAATAAACTAAAAAAAGACAGCTTCAATTCACAATTATATAGTTCATTATTGTTGTTAATAATGTCCTTTGATATTATCCTGACAAGGTAAATAAAAACAGCAAAATTTTATGTTTCGTAATGTCTCACACACACCTTGCACACCTGACTGGTCTGAAAACAAAACATGAAATTATCAAGAAAAAGCCCCAATTTTAATGTATAAAATATGTTACAATTACACTGATCAATAAGCCATTGAGCCATTAGGAATAATAAATATTCTTCATATTAAAGCAATCCAAACGAATCATGTATAAAGGGAAAAAAAACCTCTAAAAAAAATGTTCTCAGAAGGTTTTCTGGCATTTAGCAAACAGAAATAATTTGGTAATTCCAACTAACCTTAAACAAGAAAGGTTTAATTTGATTTAACTTCAGGCAGTCAGAAAAAAGTTTGTCTTCTTATTAGGTGTATGAAAATATCTGATTTCATATAATTTTCCAAATTTAGGCTTTTAATCAAACGTTAGATTCCAGTTTATCACAAAAATGTGCAATTTCTAAAACGTCACACATTAATAAGGCATTTTCAAGGATCCTAAACCTGAACATAAATGGTTCTGCATTTCATTGGACCGCTGTAACATGATCCTGCAGCAGGTTTCTCCTTTAATGGAAAGTTACCTTGAGGAAGATCTTGGTTTTTCCCATCTGCCAGTCGTCGTCTTTGCCGAGAACGGCTTCAGCGATCCGCTGGCAGGTTCCTCTCAGGTCTTCCTGCCCAGGGAGAGCAACAGGGAATTAGTTTCTAAAATGCTCCCTTCCTGTTTCTGCTGAGAAGGAACTCAACAAAAGCATAACCCAAGATGAGCTCAAGCAAGTTTGGTCAGCTGGTTTTATGACCAAACTTGTCAAAAGACAAGTTTTGAGACAAGAATGCAGCAAGAAATCACTTGCTGCATTCTTGTTGGTTATGCAGGAGGCTCCACTTCTGCTTTTCAAAGAGGTATGGTTGTATAATTGTGCGTCTGAAACTTATTTGCATTTAAAGTGACAAGATGCCCTAAAAATAGGTAGAACTGATCAGATCAAAATCTTATTATCCAAGAATGATTTTGTGCAAAAAATATAATGAACATGTTTTGTATAGACCGTAGACCTAACCTGTTCAGGATATTATGTCACTTTTTAAAAAACTGATTCAGAACACAAAATATCACAATCATCACAGGTATCAGGACAAAACTGACACAAACATCCCAGAATCAGAGCTCAAATGGAGGCATCTGACTAAACAGAGCCTGAGAGGGAGGTTGGAGAAACAGGGACACAAAGGGAGTCGCAGGAAAGGAATCTGTGGGAAAAACCCATTGGATAAACACGGATCGGATCCCGACACCAGGAAACACTCGATGGCCCACGCCTAACTTCCAAAACCTGGTGTGGATCTGTTGCAGCTGGAGAACACTAACATTTCTCCTGTTAGGACAGTTAGAACAAGGAGAACAAAGTTCGTCTCTAACGCAACATGAAAGCAAAGGTTTATTTTTCTGTAGTTTGTTACACTCTTATCAAAAAACTACTTTTATTTCTAAAACAGAGGCTATAAACAGGCAAGTCAAATTCAAATTTTAAAATAATTTATTATTCCCAAAGGAAAATTAAATGAAGCCTCTCACACTTATGTGAAAGGGATAGTCGTGAAAAAATATATTCATTTGGGTTTCCAGAGATATTAACCCAAAGAACTATACATCTTGTTTAACAGCTTCTGTTTATTCATTTGTCATTTAATTCAGGTCAACTCACAGAAAAGATTGAAAGAAAAAACTTGTTTTTAAAAATATTTTCTTACATTTTAAAAAAATTTTAAGAGAAAAAGTTGATTAAGAATTGGAAATACAACAGAATACAATATACTTAACTTTATTGATCCTGAGGGGAAATTTCTTATTAGTTGACAAGCTAATAAATATTAATCCAGTTAAATATTAATAATACAAATAGTACCATAAGAGATCAAATTTATAAAATATATATACATGGGGCGTAGGGGTTAGCACGACCCACATTTGGAGGTATGAGTCCGCAACGCGGCCGTCGCGGGTTCGATTCCCGGACCCAATGATATTTGCCGCATGTCTTCCCCGTTTCCTGTCAGCCTACTGTCATATAAGGGACACTAGAGCCACAAAAGACCCCCTGGAGGGGAGGGAAAAATATATCTATATATATATATATATATATATATATATATATATATATACATACCTAAGAGTGATGTAAGGGATTCAACATGACTGAATATAAATAATAAATAAAATAACAAGCATCAATAACAATCAAATTTGTTAAAATAACAATCGAATCTGGGTTTAAAAAAATTGGAGATTTTATTTTTAAGCCGTATCGCTGAGCTCTTCCTCGTGCATAGAAATACAGATTCCACATGGAGCCTGACGATAAGGCTGAAAAAATTATCACGATATAAGCATTTTGTATCAGTTAATATCTATAATAATTGATTTTTTTGTTTTGTTTTAAATATCTGAAATACTGCCAAACTGGTGGCCTGACTTTTCCTGTTTGATCCATAGTTTTCATTCCACAATGTTGGTTTTTATTGTGAAGCAGTTATAAGGCGAAACCTGAAACTGCTGCTGTGGAAGTTACTCAACAGGTTGTTGCTAGGTAACCAAAGATTGAGTTAGTTGTCAGGTAACCAAAGAATGAGAAAGTTAGTTGATTCCACCAACCTAGCTTAGTTAGCTGTGAGAGGCTGAGAGCTTAAAGCCTTTTCTCTGCCTACATCTCCCAGAATGCTGTGCGATTCTGGATCAGAGTTCAGTGAATATTTTAGATGTTGAATATTCTCTGTCTTTTGATATTGATCACGTGTCTATTGTGATATATTGTTATTGATTTATTGTTCAGATGTATTTTCACACTTCATTTATTAAAGAAAGAAGAAGACAAATAGAAAATCTGTGTGTGAAAAGCTTAAACGTACAGTTTTATTTCAGACAGTCACAGATGTCAGCCCTACCTGTTTATATGCTGGTTTAACTCCAGGCATCAGCACCCGGTAGCGGTCTACAAACTCCACAAAGGTGTAGCGGATGGGATATCCAGCGCGCCGAATACGAATCGTCTCCATCATACCAGAGTACCTCAGCTGACGCACACACAGCTCCCGGTCAAACAGCTGGAAAACACACCCAAAGCTAACACGTTAGCTGCATGTTCAGGCAACAATGACGACTTTCAGAAAGGAAGGTGCTAGATCGTATTTTCATTTTGTCCAATCAATTGAAGCAAGTCTTAAAGGTAAGTTGTAAGTGAAAAGTTTATGAAAGCAGGAGTCCACCAAGAAATCGGCCCTAATTCCTATAATTTTGGGGAAAAGCGATTAGCCGACAGATGCAGAAGTGAAACTAGTTGTATCTGCCGTAAGGGTCAGAAAATCAACCATTGCCCACCACAGGATGACTGTAAAGGATGGTTAACAAAAATAACCCACTGTTACAACTTAGCAACATTTTACAGAAAAAAATAAAAATAAAAACAAAAATCAGTACCCGCAAGTAATATTCTGTTTAAAGAAAACTGCAATCGGTGCAGCCCAAATGTAAAGGTTGTCTTTTTTTTTACTATCATTAAAACATATAGAATTTACAGGAACTTTATGCCTCATTTTCCTCTACAAACAATCACAGAAAACCTTAAAATCTTTGATTATTTTGATAAAATTGTTTTTATTCCAGTATTTTTCTAACAGTACATTGTCAAAACAATAAAAGAACATACACATGCTGAAGTTGAAACGTACATTAGTAAAAAAGTTGGTCACCTTCTTAACCTAAACCGTACCATCCTACAGATTATGCTTAAAATATCAACATACCTCCCCATATTAGCAAAGTGATGACTTTACCGTTTACAGTTAATTTCTTGCTAATGTTACGTAAGCAGCTTAATAAACGGAAAAAGAGCAGATACACACCATAGGTTTCTTGTACTCATTGGGTTTGATGCAGCGAACGAAGAAAGGCTGGCAGACGCTCAGAGTCCTCATCAGCAGCTCCAGAGATCTTTTAAACTGACTGCTGAGGGTGGGAGAGCGCTTCCTGGTTTCTGCCCCCTAAACACAACAAACACACAGTCACACACACACACACACACACACACACACACACACACACACACACACACACACACACACACACCCACAGGACAGCAGAAAAAGTGTCAGGGTCAGCCAAGTTGAAATTTCCTGAGCTGTGACACAAACCAATTCTTTTGTCTTTAAATATAATTATTTTGCTAGCGGATACTGCAGCTTCATGCTGATTTAAAATAAAACACTGTTGATCTGCAACATTTCTGTAGAAAAATTAGATGCAAAAAACTTTAAAATGCATGTGACCTTGGTTACAGCACCATACTTCAGGGACAAGATGCCCCGGCTACATACAGCAATGATAATAAATTAGAGAGGAAATATATTGAAGTAATGGTTTATTGTGTTATACAGCAAATGGAATACATTATTATCTTAATACTACTAGCTTAGCATCTTTAGCTAAGGGTTTATTCTGAGAAAATGGAAATTGAAATACTTCAAATAAAGATTAACAGTAGAAAAAATATCCGTTTGTTGAATTTTATTTATTTATAGCATACAGTTATGACCATTATAAAGTAATAAAATAACAATTGGCTGTAAGTAAATGCTAATAATCAATAATAAATAGAAACCTGTGTTACCTGCCTGTTATAATCAAGGATAAAAATGTTTGTAGTTGCCTTTTGTGGCCAGTAGAGGTCAGTAAACTATGTCTTTAGTTTGTATTTATGAGTTTGATATTGAAAAAGAACTAGTATAAAAATAGAGAGTCATTTAAAGATGCAAATTTTGCTTTGGAGAAATAAAGAAATAATGAATGAGCGTAATTATGTAAAAAAAAAAAAGAAAATTCAGGAAGAACATTATGATAAGAGGTAATAAAACAGAAATAGAAGAGATGTGATAGGTCAAGAGGTAAAGAAATTAAATTTTCAGTTTGGTGACTGGTTGCGTTCCTTTTAAAGATGGTTACCTTAGTGAGCGCTGTGGCACCAGGAGGATAACCACACAGAAACTGGCAACAAGCAGCACACAGGCACGTTTGCACACAAAGACCCCACCGTACAGAAAGATTGAAGACAGAAAAAACAGCAAAGTTACTGAGAAACACGATTCTGAAACATGAGAGCAAACTCTGGCATGCAGAAGAAGAAAGAAACCACAATAATATGGAAACAGAAAATGAACTTTTATTTGTTTTTTTGTTGCCATAAATTAACTACATGAAGAGTTTTGAAGGTTTTAACCAATAGAGAACAATTAGCTCTGTCAAATGAGGTTATTTAATAAACACACATTTTAGAAAACCAAGGATGATTTCATAAATTTCTATAACTTCTAGAGAGGTTAATGATGTGTCAGTTACCATAGCAACATCTGCCTGGAAGATTTGCTTGATGAACTTGTTTTTGGAGGAATGAACCAGCTGGATGATGTCTCCATACAGAGTGTCTCTGTTTTTCTCCAGGAAACCTGCAGGAATGACACAAACATGCAGTTTAAACACGCAGACATGTGAGAACATCCGCTGCTTCCTTGGACCGATCTCAACATGAGCGCTGCAGTTAGGAACCGCTCTGAAGTTCCTCAGCCAACAGGATTCCAGGCAGCTGACAGAACCGACGGGGACGTGTTAAACATGTTTTGCTGTGTTTATACTGAGCATGCGTCTTTGCTTGTTCAGTATTTTGCTACCAAGCTACCAGACAGATCAACACCTGCAAGTGATTTTGATCTGTAGTTTTCAAGGCTTTCTGAAAGTTTAAAGTTTGTTTTTTCCTACTGTTTCAGTCACACATGTCACCATTTATACAGAGAGGTCTTTCTTTCCATTTTAGGTTTTTACTTTTGTATTCTCTTAAAAACAAAAACATCATTTTAAATATATCAGTAAATTTTGTTCCGTATCATTTTTATTTTACCAGCCCATTCTTGAAAACGTGCTTCAAGCAAATTCCGTTACACAGTTCTCTCTTTTTTTATAATGCAAAAAACACATATACAAGAATAAATTAGAGAAGAAGCAGAGCCAAATGCTTGATACAGACAGTAAAAACTCAGCAGAGACAGATATGTAAGACATAGGGACACCAAAAAAGAAGAAAAGCAACAAAAAGTGTGTTGGGGGGAATAAAGTAGACAAGAAAAAAAGCTGTGAGAGATAAGAAAGTAAAATTACCTGAAAGATGAAAGGTGAAGACATCAAAAAATACAAAACTGAGCTCCAAACACAGAGCAAAAAAAAAAAGTTCAGTGTCTCATCTCTGCAGTGTGAAGTATCTCTCACCTCTTGTTTCATAGTAAACCACTCCGGCAAAGTGCTGAATACCAAACTGAGTCTCGTAGTTGTTCTTCGGTGGGATGTAGTTTGTGTTGAGTTTGTGCTGAAAGTTGAGCTTGTTCAGCATCGTGGCGTCTGTCCCCTGAGGGACAAACAGAGAGGCAGGAGGGAAGGTGAGCTGATGGCCGGATTTATAATCTGACTGTTTGATCTATGAGAAGTCTGAAGAATTTTTTATCACGTCTCTAAAAACTGCTGCCTGTTCCTACAGAGAACATGACAATTAAAAAGGTAATTTATAAACTGGTGACATTAACAGAGCTGAAAATAACACAAAATGTTAAAAACTTATCTGGGTTTATGTTAATTAGAGTAACATGCAATAAACTCTTTTTTTGTCCTGTTGAAACAGGATCTGCTACTGGGAACTCATCAAATCAACCTAATTCACCATCAGCAGCTGCGTTTCCATAGGCCATATGATTGCGCAATTTGACATTTCGAAAAATAAATTTGCTTAATGAAAAAATGCCAATATCGAAAACAACTCTTGTTTTTCAGTAAACAGTTTTGGTGCTGAGGAGAGGTGGTTTTTTGTCGCACCGTTGCTAATGGCACAAACCGCAAAGAAGACAGGAAGTAGTAAGGTTGATGAAGATGGTGCAGCAAGTGTTTTTTAATGACTTGACTGCATGGACAAACTTATTTCATGGAAACAGAAAAAACAAGAGTGTGTTTTTCTGTTAGCGGAATATTGATCAAGTTTTGCCCACATTTGTGATGGGAACGCAGCTAGTGAGATGTTAAACTGAGCTGTTTGCCTTAGGAAACTTGCTCTCCTCGTCAATGAGCGAGATGATGTTCATCGGTTTGATGGCGATCATGTCCAGAGCGTCCTGGTTGTCGGTGAACTCGATGTGCTGCCAGTTGATGTTTTCCAGGTTGTACTCCTCCTGCTCCAGCTTGAAGACGTGACGGACGAAGAACTGCTGCAGGTTCTCGTTGGCGAAGTTGATGCACAGCTGCTCGAAGCTGCAGGAAGGACGATGATGAGCAAAACAGAGAATTTACACATTTTATTAAAAAATAAAATAAAACGGCAAAAATATGGAGGAATTTCAGGGGTTTTTTTTGACTCTTTAGGGAGGATAATTTTTTTATTTTCACTGCATCTTAAAAGTTAAAGATAAAACAACCAGTGGGCTGCACAGAGCGCTTCCTATATGAAAGTCTCTGGGTTTTTACCTGTTAATGGTAAAGTTCTCAAAGCCGAAGATATCCAGCAGTCCAATTGAGCGTCTGAGCGCTTTCGGTTGTGAGGATGTTGGTTTGTAAATGGCTGCATTTATCTTCTCCACAATCCAAACAAACAAGCGTCCATAAATGCCCTGAAAGCACAAAAAACACAAGCACCACTAAGCTAACTGGAAATGCAACTGGCCTGTGACAATAACTAATAAATTGTCCCAGCATTATTGTGATAAATGATAATATTGTTGTTTTGAGACCATTTTCAACTAATATAATGGTAATGGCAAAAGAATGCAAAAGTACATTCTCAAAAATAAATAATCTTAAAATTTTAATGAACATTTAACACTAGAACTAGAAGACATTTTAAATATCCAAAATAAATATACTAAACAGCAGAAACAAAAATAAAATTAATTATGAAGTCTCTGTAATCAAAATTGTCCTTCAAACCAAAACACCAGATTAGAGACTTTTATCATCCAGTTTCTGGTAGAAAGAGAAAAACGATAAGTCATGCCAGTGGAAATTATTGAGCTTGTTTTAATTTAACATGCGATTAATTGATTTATTGATTAGGCATAGATGCAATAAGGCAATTTTGATAGCTAGAAACATTTCTTATATCTTGCAGTTATGATCTGCGTTAATTGTTTTAAAACAGTGTATTTGTAAGTTTATTATTGGCTTTGTTAAATTGAGTGAAATTGAGTGAAAATCCATTCTTGTGTAATTCACAAAACATGGATTCATCCTGTTCATTCAACTAATTAACAGAAAAGCTACAGAAGGATGTAAGATACAAGTTCTTATTTTATAAAATAATAAAAAACCCTGGTCATTTATAAGTTGGCTGAGTGTTTTACCTTGACGAAAGCGTCTCGGACATCGAGCGCTTGCTCCATGCTGAGCGGGGTGGACACCGTCTCTCCCCTGGTGATCAGCGTCCTGCTGGTCAGGCAGTTCATCAGGTCTTTGCAGTCCACCTAAACACACACATACAAAACAAATAGTGAAAAAATTAAAAATAAATCTATAAAATCTGTGTTGTTGAGAAATGATACAATATCCAACTAGGGATGGAAGTTATCCATTAATGCGTTAATTTAAAGATGGTTAATTTTATCAATCGACTAACAATTAGTTAATAAGTGGCCATTTTCTTAAAAACTTGAGTTGTCTGTATCAAGAGAGCCAACCGCCTGCCTGTAACATAAAGGGATACATTTTTTACAAAATGTTGAATTAATTTTTTGTTAACTATATAGTGTCAGCTGTGTTAAATGTTGACTGAATAAACAGAAAATTGTGGTTTTCTCACATTAATAAACTTAGACATATTTATGAATTATAACAAAGTGGGAACCTCCTAGTTTCACAAATAGAAAAATACAATATGAAAATAATAAAATATGTGAAACTCTTAATCTCCACGAACATCCTAGCCTTCAGAGAAAATCAATAATTTTTGGTTGGTAAAGTTGACGTTGCTCCGTCATGTAGCTCTGCTGAATGAAGCGCTATTAAAGGTGAAACTTAAGGAGATTGTCTAGTGTTTATATTTCAAAAACTGCATAAAGTCTATTTTGCATTCTTCAATGGACTTTGTTTAAGCCGATTCTCTTTCCTGTACTAACATCCTTCCGCCATCTTTGTTTCTGTATCAACTGGCTCTGTTTAAGGATGACCAGCAGCGCTCCCTGCTGGATGGCGCCCAAACTACAATACTTAAAAGAAGGTCTTAGTTGATGTTATCGATCAATTGAAACTTATTTTAATCTCATGAACCATTAACCAACAATTAATCACAAGTCCAACACCACCGAAGTATCAGATATCAGATTTTAAATATTTTTCCAACGAGACTAACTTGTCCATCATGACAAAAATACAAACAATAATTCAGTTTCACTTTAGAAAAGTGAGCCAGTTTTATTTGTACCTCCAGCAGAGTGGCAGCAGTGGTGAGGTGAGGGCAGCGGACGACCTCGCAGGCGTCCAAGTTGTCGTAAGTACGAGCTGTCGAGTTTAACAGGGTAAGTAGGCATAAAAGCCAATGAAAAGGCATACAAATGGCAAAATATAAAAAAAATAAAAAGAAAATAATTGTAAAAATAGCCTTTAAATAAAAAAGCAATAATGATTATCATTATATAATAAAATGTTCTGCAAAGAGTCATTTTTACCTTCATATCGTAGGTTTCCCATGTGTAATATTGCAGCTAGAAGCTTTGAAATCTCCCAGTTCTCCTTTTCTGTGAACATCAACACCTAAGATAAAAAACAGAAATATTTGCTATAATCATTTAAGTCAGTGAGAGCGCATTTTTACAAAATAATTTAAATTATTCAGTCTTTACAGGAGTACCTTCATTGCAGACTGAATATTGGAGTATTCTTTCAAATCGTCTCGGCCGTCACAAACCGTACACTTTCCCTGCAGAGGAACAATAACGACTTAAAAGAGAAGAACTGCAGTTAAAAACAAAGTTTTCTCTACAGAATTTGTAAAGTATGATTTTGTCTTCATTGCAAAAATTCTTTCTTTTATCCTTCCTGAAATGAAAAAAGACCAGATATAGATAGTTCCCTGGCTTTGTTTGGAACCAGTAGAGAAAAAACAATGAAGAAATCGACTGAATGTTTTCTGCCTCTTAGGAGTTCAAGCCAAATGTTTAACTTCCATAATTTGTCATGTAACTTACTGTGTGATTATTATTTTTAAAGTTTTGGTTCGTAAGCAACTTGAGTTGTCATATAGTTAATTTAGTTGGATAACATCTTTACACACTGATTAGCATAAAGCAGGTGTGTTGACCTAATAAGAAAATCTTCTTGTTCAGGATCATCACATAAAATTTGGGACAAGGGATGAATCTGCAGCTAGCAAAATAAACTGTAGGACTGATCTGTTGACAATGTTTTCAATGAACCGATTAATAACTGGACAGTCAAAATTACTAAATAATTGTTGTTGTTTTTTTACTAAATTTTTAAAAAGTGAAGCTAAAACTACAACTACAGGATTCTGGGTAAATCATGTTCACAAACACAGAAGGTTTTTTATCTTAAATGCAAAATATGTATATTTATATTTTACAGTTTTGACTTAGTTACCACGCTGACTGTGTTGTTTTTTAAGTAAATTGCCTATTTTAGAGTGTGTATACTTCAGTTAACAATTAATTGATTACTAAATTAGTTGACAATTATTCTAATAATTGATTCATCACAATTAATTCAAATAATCCTAAATGAGAATGGAGCTGGAACTTGTCAACGCGAGGCAAGACAACTTTATTTATATAGCACCTTCATTCCAGAGACAATAAAAATGCTTGCACAAGGAAGTTAAAAGAACATATAACAGGAACAGATTAAAATTCCTGTTATACATTAAAGTAAATAAAATTATGAGTTAAATGCTCACTATGGTCAGGTAGGTGTAGTCGGTGGCTTTGCCGAGCCCCAGTTTCTTCTTCTCGTCTGCAGTCATTCCCTTCAGCATGCAGTAGAAGATGTGATAGTTCCTCTCATCATAAGCCTGCAGCACAGAAATAAAGATCAGGCTAAATGTCAGTTTACTCTTCAAAGCTTGACGCTGGACAAATGCAGCTCGAGAGTTTGGCTCGTCATTTACCTGTCGACACACTCTGGATTTCTCCAGCAGGTACTGCTCTATCTTGGCTCCCTCTATGGCTCCCCTCTTGTTGAAGTGGATGTCGATGTATTTCCCAAAACGAGACGAGTTGTCGTTACGGATTGTTTTAGCGTTGCCAAAAGCTGAAGCAGGAGAAACGCAGAGTCACCCAGAAGCATGGATATCTGTTAGTGGAATCAGTGAGTCGACTGTTGTGCTTTTTCAACACGCTTTTAAGCAAGCTCTACTTTTATTTTTGCTTTTATCACAGTTCAGGGTGGCAACTTTACAGCCCCAAACTTTCTTGATTACTCGATTAGTTTGTCTGTACGTGTTTGTAAAGATAAACTACTACAGCTGTCATTATGCTGAGAATAATGATGCTGATGACAGATGGTGTGAATCAAAGTAGTTATTTCCTCATGCAATGTGGCTCTGGATTAGAGAAAAAAATCACAGAAAGTCGCAGAGATGCAGGCATTTAATATCTGCTTTGAAGGACATGAAAAGGAGCCAAAACTCAGTTGATGCAGTGTTACATTTGAGAACAAAGTTGCAACATTTGAACATTTTCAGTTGATACGGTTCTCTTTCTCACTGCACTGAGTCAAACAAACCAAATCCTTTGAAAAATCTGTTCCCCTCCTCGCCAATGGGGGCGCTGCACCAAGAACCACTGAAGGAAACAACACAAAAACCGCTGAAGAAGACGAGTCCTTCACAAAATGTAAACAAAAATGGAATCGCATCAGATTTTAGTGGTTGTAAGATTTCTCTTTCGTCTTTGGTAAAAGAAGACGAGCCGTTTCTCCCGTTAGCGCTACAGTCAGACATTTGTTTTGGTTGCATTGGCCCAGAATGTCCTGCGCTGCAGTAGATATGTGAATTATAAACCTGCCTTCAAGTATGGGGTTAGCTTCCAGGACCTGCTGCTCTATCCAGGAGTGCTGACCGCTGATGGCCGCCAGGAACTGCAGGATTAGTTTGGTGCTTTCCGTTTTTCCTGCTCCAGACTCTCCGCTGTAAAGCGATCAGAGTTAAAAACAGGATTTATATTATAAAACATAAACTTCTGAACATTTTTCTTTACATTAGTGCATGCAGTGAATTTGATCATATTTCCTACATCAGCTATAAATCTTCTGTCTGTAGCCGGCGGTGATTTATTTGGTGAATTTACTTTATATATGATCTTATTTGATTTTTGTACATATAAGTGTATTTTCTTACTCATATTCATAAACGTTTTTTTGACATTTTTATTTACTTTGAAGACATTCAGGAAGTCATTCAGAGAACATACAATGAGTGTCGTTTGTCAGATTAAATGATACTTTTGAAAATAACTTTTAAGCAAGTATTAAACATACATTTCTGTTTTTAATTGTCTAATCTAATATTCTAATTTTAAATGGTTTGTTTTCATTACTAGGACATGGAAAATCATCCTAATTAACTAAACTTGTGTCATTATAATGGCATTTGTAATGTTTTAAATGTTTTTATACATTTTGAACAGCACTTTGGTAATTTAAAGTGCATTAAGTTGGAAATTAGTCAGATAGACTCGGTTCAATTGGGGACCAAAATTGCAGCATCTGTTACATTTTCAGCTGCTGCGGTTCACTTTCACGCTGCACTGTGTCAAACGATCCAAACCCTTTGAAAAATATGTTCCCCTCCTCGCCTGTGGGGGCGCTACACCAAGAATTACTGAAGGAAATGACAGAAAAACTTATGAAGAAGACACTGAACGTCCTTTTCCACAAAATGTGTGTAATTAATTTGTGTAATGCATTTCACTCTGTGATAGTTTCTGAAATAAATTGACTTTTCAGTAATAATCTGATTTAGTGTATTACATCCACTTTATAAGATTACAGGAAACTGATTCCTTGAAAACAAATATAAATACATATATATAGTTACAAAAAACTACACTGCTGTGTTTTGTTTCAAATGACAACATTTAAAATGTTGAGGCTTCCTGATGCAACATTTAATGTATTAAATTAGCAAAGAGAAAATAAGTTGAAAGAAACAAAGCAGTGAAATTGACATAAACAAGGTGGAACTGGGGTGAAAATCAGCTTCTTTTTCCCTCATCTTTGCGGTTTTATGGCCTTTGACCCAAACTCCACTACCTGATTATGCAGCACTGGTCTCGGTTGTTCCTCTGCATGTTGAAGTAACAATTGTCGGCGATAGCAAAGATGTGAGGCGGCATTTCCCCGATCTTCTTGTTGGTGTAGAGGCGGATCTGATCGGCGGTGTAGATGGGCAGCAGCTGGTACGGGTTGACGGCCACCAGGATGGAGCCGGTGTACGTCTGAGCACAGGTACCAGAAAACACTCCACTTATTTACATCAGCATTTAGGGGCAATTTAAGGTGTTTATAGAGAGAAGTTTATAAAAATGGCTGCAAACAGATCGTGATTACCTGAAGAAATTTACGTTGGTGCCACAAAAAAAGAAAGAAAGAAAAAATGTATTGCTCAAGTGGAACTTTCATTTAGAGACCTACGTCTGTATTTTGGTAATAAATATCATTAAGTTTCAAAAAGAAACGAAAAACTAAGGGCCATTTTAATAATATAAATTAAAAACACCATTATAAGAAAATAGTATCACAGGACAAACCAACTGGATGGAAATAACATTTGGTGTATATAAAAAAATAACCTTTCAATTTAGTTTATGGTGTCAAAGCTTTATGGGTAGACTGTAAGACTCAGAAAAGGCCAAGCTTGAAAAGATAAACATCTGTTATAATAGACACATATTCAATACTTTTTTTTTACTTTGTTCTATTGTTACAAAGGCATATGAGGACTACTGTAGATAAAGAAATAGTAAATTTTCATTAAAAAACTCAGAAACCTTTAGATTTAAATTTTTGAGCTCCAAAAGTCAAAACTTTGCGAGAAAAAAATCTGAAACTGAGATTTTCAGAGATTTTCAAGGAAAAAAATGGGAAAATAGCTTAAAAAATAAGAAAACTGACTTTCAAAGCTCAGAAATTTCCACATTTTTTTGTAAAGAATTTCTCTCCAAAATTTCGGAGATTTTTCTCGCAAATGGTTGACGTTAAACGTCAGAGAATTTCTTATATTAATCTCAAAATTTCCTTTTTTCGCAGAAATTTTAAATTTTTGGAGCTCAGAAATCTCGGTTTTTTCTAGAAAATTTCCCAGCTAATCTCAAAATGTCAGAATTTTTGGGTCTAAATTTACTATCCCTTTTTTCTACCTCCAATGGGCCTATTACACAGAGTTGATGCAAAGGTCTACTTTTCATTTCTCCTTAAGTATTGAAATTGACAGTATGATATTGTGAATATACGCTTTGTGAAATTTGCTTCCTTGGAAAACAGTAAAAATAAAATAAATTGTATTGCTTTAATCTTTACAAATCCAGAACATGTTATCATATAATTACAGTATTTTATCATAAAATCCAGTGGATGTTGTGCAGAGCAGCCTTTGCTCCTTGCTGCTGAAGGAAGATGAGCTCATGCTGGTCTCAGATGTTGAAGGCTGACAATGAGAGCGTATCGATGTTCGCCACATGAGAACGAGCGGCCATATTGAAAGACAAATCAACGAGCATCCAGGTTGCCGTGCTGAGCTTGGTTACTGGTAGACCTAACTGAAAAAACGAAGTCTGCCCGGCAGAGTATTTTTACTCATCCTGCTCGAACGCGACACCATCAATGATTAACGTGTAAGGAAAGTCGCACAAAACGTCTCTGCTTTCACGATTGTGAGACACAAACATACATGCAACATACATGCAGGTTACATACAGCACGTTTACTGCATGTGGCTGTTCTACTGCCATGCATGTGGTGCATTAATTGTTGTAGTTTTTGTGCAGAATGTGCTTCTGTTAGCCATGCCTGACTTACCCTCCCACCACAGTTTGTCTTCAGAGAAAGGAAGAAATCAGGTAAAACAGAGAAATCAGTGTGAGAAAAGAGCAGAGCGCAACAGAAGCATGAGGTTTGTTTTATGAGTTAGTTGCAAAATTAAAAACCCGAGTGAATTATACAATTTGGTACCAAAAAATATACGTCACACTTTTTGCAAAACAGGAAGCACTGTGATTTATACAATCCCAAATGTATCTTGTTTAGAGATAGAAAAATGTTTGACATTTTGGTTTTAGCTGTTTAAAAGACACTTTTCGATCCTTTGCAGTGACGTCACATTCTCCAGAACGTTCTCCTTCTCCGCCATGATGGACATCAAAACAACCAGTTTAAAGCTAGTCTAAACACAGACGCCTGTAACTTAACATTGCTTCTCTTTAGTTGATTTAAAAATGGTCATAGGATGCAGCACAGTTGGCTGCACAAACAGAGAAGGATGCAAAACAAACGTATTTTATTGTGTAACTTTTAATGAGGAAAGATGCGGCAGTGATGGATGGCAGCCAATCATAATAACTTTCAGCCCTCGGTGTAATCCTGGATTTGCAGCAAACACTTTTTACAAGGTAAGAAGGTTAATGTTCATATGCAGGGTTTCCCACAGTGTATTATTTTTCCATTCGCAAGATTTATGATTTTCCCCTTTTTTCTCAAAAACTGGATGACAGTTTGGTGTTTTGGTCTCAACTAGCACTTTTTTATAATTCATTTTACTTGTTTTCCTGATGTTTTGTTTATCTATTTGGGATATTTAAAATGTCTTCCAGTTCCAGTGTTAAATTTTCATTAAAATCTATTGGTATGTACTGCTATAATGTGTTCTTGCATTATTATGCTATTACCATTATATGAGTTTAAAATAGCCTCAAAACAGCAAAACTATCATTTATCGCAATAACTTCTGGGAAAATGTATCATGACAGGACGATGTCTCGCATTAATGCCGTAAAAGTTAAATAACATACGACATGACGGTTCAGACAGCAGAAACTAAAGATGAGGTTGTTAAAACTCATTTTTTGTTGTCAACAAAGATGTTTGTTCCTCTAAAAATGAAAGAAACTTGAACTACTTCCTGTATTGTTTCCTAATAAACAAATATCCTTCTGCTCACTAACTGACCTGTTGGATTTAGAATATTTTGCGCGCCCTAGGCCGGAACCGCTCAGTGTCACTCACATATATGAGCTTCTCTCTGTATCTGATGAGCAAGTTGCGGAGAATCCCGGCCTCGTTCAGGTCTCCCAGCCGGATCATGTCCTCCACTCCGTGGATGGAGGTGGGGTGCATCGGCTTGATGTTGGTGGCGTTCTGCGGCGAGATCCAGTGTTCCTGAAGGTGAAGGAATATTTGAGTTACAGGTTAAAACTAATAATTTTAACAAGCTGGGGCATGGGACTCTTAGCTCCTTTTCTCTGGTCATTGCTGATGTCTTCCCAGCTTGGCATTGCGCTGAGCAAAAACGTCCAAAACAATAAAAAAATTTAAAAAACATGATAATAATATGGATCACGTAAAAATTTAGAAAGGAAATAAAAGACACTAAATAGAATTTTCCATTTTTCACTTAATTTTGTGTCAAGAAAATTAAGCATTTCTTTTTACCAGGTTTTATCTTTTTAAAGTGTACACACTAAATCTACTTTTATAAAATAAGCCATTTTTAGTTAAAAAACAGAAATAAGACCAAATGTGGAATTGTTTAAGATTCATAAAATTAATTTGAGCACAAATACAACTAGGACCACAATGCTTGGGTTCAAAATCAAAACTATTAAAATTACAGCAGCACTACTTAATATTCCCTTTACAATCATATAATAACCAGAGAATGTCCTCAGTTTTACGTCACTTGTTTTTGACCATTTATTTGTAACAGATCTGTTGGGAAAATGAGTGAAATTAGCCAGAAAAATTTATTAAAACCTGAAAAAATAAGAAATTAAAAAAGGTCAAAAACCTCAAGAGTTAAAATCTGCAGGTTTTTGAAATAGTGAATTGCTATAATACAAGAGGTAATTACATCAATACTTTTTGTGATTTTTTTTTGTGACTATTTTCTCAAACATTTATGAATGGCTAATTATTTGGATTATTACAATTTATTCCTCACCAAATAGTGTACCGTTGTGATGTTTTTCTGTATTGTTAAAACTAACACCAATTATTCATAAACATATGTTGGAAAAACAAAAAGGCCTTCGGTGGAAAATAGATAAAATTTTATTTTGAGAAAGCAAAAAAGAATGTTTTTGAATTTGACTTTTAGTCCAATCTGTCTTCATCTTTTCTTAGTAAATAAATACAAAGTTGAAAGAATGATGTTTCTCTTCACTACGACTGCATAAGTAAAAATGTTCTGTCTCAAAGTAATGAGAACAACTTGAACAACACGTTAAAGTTCGTCTCTGGCTGCAGTGAGTTTCACACGTTTCCAGACTCACGTTTCCTTCATCATCCAACACCTGGATTTGTCCGGAGTCGCAGAGTTTGACCACGGCGCCGATGGGAACTTCAAACTCTCGACCGGTCTTCAGGTCCAACCAGACATAGTCGCCCTGCACAGGGAGCAAAACAAAATGTCAAAGTTATTTCAAACTACCCAGAGTCAGTATGTCGACTCCAACTAAAAGTTTCTTAAAATAAAAAATGATTTACTTCATTAAAGGTATGCAGTATTTCATCACTACGTTCTAATACCAATTAGCAGCATAAACAAATATAATTTCATTAGAAAGGTCAGGAGTCTGGCTCTTTATAACTCTGACTAGAATAGAAAAAAATGGTGTCTCTTTAAAAATTACAACAAATTCATTAAAAAAAAAAAAGATGTTATTTTCGAAAGGCGTGTAACATGTGCGGCTCTGAACGGAGGTAAAAATGTCTCTTTGCTCTGCAAAGTTGCAGACAACCAGTTAAAAAAAACACAAAAGTACCATGAAATTTTGGTTCTTTTTATTGTACAAAAACGTTGTACACTTGAAATAAGACAAAGCTAAGTAACTATTCAGCAAAATATATGAACTTGTTTTAAATCAATAATTCATTAACATTGATTAAAATATATATATAATTATTATTAGTTCCACTAGCAGATTATTTAACTTATAACGTGGAAAAAATATCATGAATGAAAAAAACTGCCAGTGGAACAAGTTATTTTTTTTATAAATAAAGAATTATTGACTTTCAACAATCTCAAATCTTCCTGAATAGTTACTTGCAAGTTAGTTTTGTCTTAAATATTTGCACTAGAAACTAAACCAACAATATCTGGTAAGATTTTGTGTTTTTGCAGTGTAGGAGCTAGACGTTTTGGGAACCCATCATGTTATTAAAGGAAAATAAAACCCCATTGATGATTCAGTAGAATAAGCTCTGGATGTGGAGCAAAAGTTTTCAGTACAATCCTTGTCTACAATCAAACTCTGTTTTCTTTTTCCAAAAACATTCCCTGAAATAATTTATTACTTGCTGTGTGTTACTGGTTCTTAATAAACTTCCTAAATCTGCATTTTGGTGCAGGAAGAATACAAAGCAAACTGTAAGGGCAACATTCCCACAGCTCAACAAGTCAACTTTTTACTTTGTTTCTCCTCCTAAAGCAGAGTCTCAAACTCCAAACTGTTAGGAAACTGTTATTTATCAGGTTTATAAATAACAGAACCAGTAAATGAGGAGATGCTGAAAACTTAAAACAAAGTTCCCAGATATATAACTGTGGTTAAGGGAAAGAAAACCAGATGTAAGTATTTTAAACAAGCAGCTGTGCAACACGAGATCAGCGTCTTTTTTGACCTCATGTTTACACATGAAAATATCCCGACAGATAAAAACAAAAGCATCTAGTTTGATGAAAAATAAATTAATACAATCAGATTGTGAGAAACAAATTCAACATATAAAATACAAAAGCTTAAACTCAAAAGACTCGGCGTATCTTAACACATTTATTCAGGATCAGGCTTTGGTCCAAACAGGTAGTACTATTCCTGAAAAGATGAGAAATTATCTTAATGTCCTAAACACACACACACACACACCCCCACACACACACAGGCTTGAAGCGTACCGGCAGCAGAGTACTGGGTTTTGTCACAGTGTTGACATTTCGCAGCAGCACCCATTTTGCCTGATCCTTCTCATAAAGCTCCACATAATCCCGACGCTTGTACATCTTCACGTGCAAAAAATAATAATAATTTCCAGAATAAACTGTCTTCTCCTCCAGACAGAAGCTGAATTCACTCTGACTCTTCCTCACAACATCTAAAATTATTTGTGGCGCATCAGCTCATCATCACATGTTTACGCAATAAAAGATCCAAGCCGCACGTTAAAAACGATAAAGACAATTTAAGTAACAAAACATTTTTAAAAATTGTTCCAGTAGGAGAAGTTTTTGAATGTAAACAGGTCACAAAAATCTTTGGATCTTCTTGTTTCTTTTAGAAAGATTCTGGTTAAAGTAAAAAAAGTTTTTAGAAGTTAAGTTTGTTTTAGTCCTGCTGCTCACATCCTTCCTCCCGTTCAACATACCAACTCTTTGCTGACCTCTCCTCCACACCGAGTCCCCTGTTGCCCATGGCAACAAGATGTCACTTCCTCCTCTGGTGTTTGATTACTCTGCAGCTGAATTCTCTAAAAACTGGACATCAACACCAATATTTAATGTCTGTATAACTTCCGTCTTCTCCTGGAGGAAGTAACTTATCTCTTAACAACAGGAGGGATTTCAGCCTGAAACAGAATGAAGTGATAAATTAAGATGTTTCTGATGTGAGCTGTGACTCTGGATAAGTGTGTTATTGTGTCGGGGTGTGGAGCTGGAGTATAAGTGTTGGAGTTTGTGTTGCATCCATGTCGCTTTAATTAAGTAAAAACTCTGTCTGGCAAACTGAGCTGCCTGAACATTACACCAGCATGCACCTGTTACACCATAATACATGCAAACACACACACACACACACACACACACACAGACAGAGCATGAGACAGAGTTAGCTCCTGGTAGCAAGGCTAATGGCAAACTATCAGAAGCCACATGTTAAATTATTCAACATTCAGGAGCTGTCAGGCGTCTCTGAGAGCTGCTTTATATTTCTGTTTTTGTCAGACTTTCTTTTATGATTCACATATTTAACAGGTCTGAATATTTATCATCACAACCGATACTTTTATACTTCTACTCTCTTTCTCTGAACGTAGGAATGGTTCAGGTGTCAACTGAAAGCTTTTAGACATCTAACAGTTTTTAAACTGAATGACAACAAATAACCTACCTTTATTACATGAGCTCATGTAATAAAAATAAGGCATTAGTTTGTTTTTAGTCACCAAAAATGACTAAAAATACCTTTGTTCATACTTACAGATCTGGACCTTTTTAAAGTAGCAAAGTAGGCACCAATGTGGTGACCCTGCAGGAGCAAACATTACTTTGAAATCCAGAGCTTAGGTTAAGAGACCCGTGTGCTGTCATCATTTTAAAGCTAAAGGTAACATAAACAGATTCTTATAAACCATTAAAATTCATAAGAGCACAAACATGTCTGATAAATAAGACACTGTTTTCACTAGGAAATATTTATAAATGTCTCTCTGTAGAACGACAGACATCAAATAGTCAAAAAGATATAATCCTGATTTGCAAGAAGCAAATAAAAAATTGGCATTATTAAAAGCGTAAATATACAGTGTGAAATCTGTTATATCTTCTGACAAAATAAAGTCAGATATTTGTGACTAAAAGTCACAGAAGTCCTCTAATACTGAGGTGGTAAAATTAGGAAACCCCCATGTTAGTGGTAGATTAGGGACCTTTTACAACTCAATATTAAAAGATTTCTGCCATTTTTTGTCACAATGTCTGACTTTATAATCTTAGTAAACTTCTGAGATTTTTCTGATAAGTTTTTCTTTTACAAATTTCTGACTTTGTAATGTTCAGGGCTATGAGTTTTAATACTGTAAATTTATTATTTAAATCATCAAAAATTCAAAAGTATCCATCACAGATTATGCAAGGTTTTTTTTCTTTCTTGTAAATATCTGAAATTGTTCTCCAAATTTCAGTTTCTTTGGCGTAAAGACAAAGCTTTGTAGATTTATAACAACTGCTACAGCAGCCTCTAGTGGACAAGAGGCTAAACTGCAGCTCTGCGCCTCCACGCACATTTAACACACAAAATATAAAAACACACCAATCAAATTCAAAATATTTTGTTAGATTTTCAAACACTTTAGGCTTAAAATAAATACATTAAGTAATTTTTTAAAATGTTAGGTGACTTTGATGGTGCACCCCACACACGTGCATTAGCAGAGGCCTGAACATGGCCAAACAGCTAACACTCCAAGTTAGCAACATTTCATGATCTTTCAGTTAATCTACACCTTACAAATAAACTAATTAAAACGCAAAACCACATATTAAAGTAACACCTTGAAAACAATAAATATTTAAGCATAACTAATGGGCGCGTTTAAGAAAAAACGTGGAACGAACCGTCCATGAACGTCATGACTTTAGCAGCAAAAGAAGCTTCAGTTTACTTTTCAGTTGTTACCTTTTGTAAAGTCAACGACAATTTGTAATAGAAAAAAGGATACGCCACGTATTAAATAAAGGTAAACTCACTAATGTGTCATTTTCTCCTCAAGCGGTCCGGCAGTTGGGACCGTTGGCGAGTCCACGAGCAGTAAAGCTACCTTTCATCACGCGCATGCGCAGACGTTGTGACGGTACATAACTTCATTTAGCTTTTAGCTAACTGAATGCAAAATATGAAAATACATCAAAACAAACTATATTTAAAGCATTTTGAATGACATACATGTTGTTTTGTTTATAAAAATATATTTTATGGTATTTTAAATGCAAAGTAAAACAACAAATTAGCTTAATTTAGCTTCAAAAGTGCAAGGAAGGTCCACATGCAAATTTATTTTTAAAATAGGTTTTCTTTTTTGTTGTTGAAAACAATGTAAATGTGGCAGACTTTTTAAAATTTTTTTTTTTTAGATATGATTATAAACTATATGGAAGATGTAAAAACAATTAAAACTTCTAGTCTCCAACCACATTATTTCTTTCCCTCCTAAAAACAGAAGTAGGTTGATAACCATGGTAATTTTCAATTTCTCATATCTGCTCACACTGAAAAGCCTGCTCTTACATTAGCTTGCTTTTATGGTAATTTTCACCTCAGTAGGAATACATCCAGCGTTTTAACTGAATTTTTCAATTGTGTCACCATGAAGTGATGCATCTTCCTACAAGTACAGTGAGACCATTAATGAGCAAAATAGCAAATCCAATGAGGGGATAAACCTTATTTGCATTTAGATGGATCACATAAAACCAAAGTTCACAGGCTGAGCTATAGTGACAAGATAACTGCTCTGATTATTCTCCCGAAATGAACTCAGTGATGAAAACACAGACAGGGAGGCTTTTGTTTCTGCTTCAGTGAATAAGCAATAATAATGTGTTTTATTTTTTACCTCAACAGGGAACAGAGCAGCTTGTTTACACCATACAGTTAGCTTTTAGCTATCTTTTTGAGAACAATCTCTGCCTTTTGAGAGATAAATGGTAAAATTTGTTCACCAGTTCACCTTCCTAATCCCTCTTCCAATTGTGTTTCTTGATGCTAATTTTAAAGGATTTTGCAAGTTAACATGTCTAGATTCGATAATATCAGCATATTTAAAAGTGCATAGAGGTGTCATATTGTACGTTAACACCTGTAATTTTATCTAAGTGTCAAATGCCTAAAGAAAGTCTTGTGTAGTTCAGCAGCAAATCTATAAAGCCTCAAGGAAGACGCTTTCTGCAGGCTAGTCTGCACTCTGGTGGTAATTATCTAATAAAAAAACCTTGTTATTCAAGTAAAATAAATTAAAAAAACACAAGTATACATTAAAATGTAATTATTGGATATATTTATTATCCTAAATGCTATTATACTCTTTTCTCTTATGTATTCATGCCTGTCCTTTCAGAGAAATAAACATACTCCCATTTTGGTTATCCCAAATAAATATTTCCCTTTTTTGCTAAGAGCAATGAATTTATATAAGACTGTATTCTAGCATTAAGAGCTGTATTTTCTTTATTTATAAAGCTCTCAATAAGGTATGACCAGCTGCTTTGTTATTAATGATGAATTTAAGAACAAGTAATACTGATTCTTGAGTAGTGTGACGGCTAGCCAAATAGAAAATATGATAAAAAGCAGTCATTGCAGTATTATGCATTTTCCAGCCACATACTGTCATTTTATAGCACAATCAATCAGGCTAGCTCTGTTAACCGCAGTTTTAAAAAAAAAATCAATAAATATTGAATATGACTTATAAGAAATTTTACTTTGCAATTTAACATCTTGAAATTGGGTCAATGTCTCTTTAAAAACTCCTTCTCTTTCTGAAACTCCGCCTTCAGGAAGTCCTCACAACATGACTTCTATATATAAACCCTTTAACAGCGTTTTTGAAAAGTCGCTTGTATAATGAGTTCAGCAGATGTACAGTTACACCAGGTGGTTGCTAATTGCTGCTGGCTAGTCTGAAGGAGCTGAATGGAGGAGGAGCTGCGTCTTGAAGGCGGGGCTAAGATCCACCAAGGCATTTTGTCCAGTTGATTGGTTGCCATGGAGACTAAAGGACTTCTCAAACAAGCATGAAAGAATTAAAGCAACACTCCAGGTGTATTTTTGATGAGGGAAAAACTTTATAACATGATGTAACGCGAGAAAAAAGTCAGTAATATCGTTCATTATGAGAGCGACCACATCTTACTTAGCAGCTAAACGTAAAGATATTTGCAGGTGGAGCCTGATTTTTAAAGATCCCAAATCAAGAGTGGGCCTTACCTGGATGAGCGTGTTGTATCTGTAGCTGAGGCGGCGTACGTTTGGATCCCAGCCCTCCAGAGGCCAGTCAGATCCAATCTGACTCATTCTCACCTCACTGTTTCCACCATCAGAAGTGGAAAGTCATGATGATTACTTTTCACTTAAAAGTTGGTTCCAAGTTTAAATATCCAAGTTTTTCCCGAAAATATTTCAGCATCCAAGACCTTCAGCACCGTCAGAGTGATAAAAATGAAACTTTATAAAACACACATTTCCTCCTACAGTTGCATTGCAGCTGTGCAGTTTGGATCAATTTGTGTGTAAAGAAACAAACTGAGCTAACTGTGTCAGTTTGTTTGTTTTATTAGGCCGCCCCCTCGGCTCCCCTGCTGCAGGGGGAAATGCTGTCAGCCCTCATTAGTGGACCAGAACAGCGGACAAGTTCAACAAGGCAGCACAGAGACGCCGACAGCACAGGACTATACACGCACACAAGCAAGCATTCATCCCCCTCAAAAGGAGCATGATTTATGGATTTCCACAAAAATTAAAGTCCATCTGAATTCAACCCACTTCACTCTGCTATCGCTAAATAAAATCTACAGCAACCAGCTGCTTATGTTCATATGAAACTCATCTTGATAAAATGAGAAACTTTCTTGTTTTAACAAGGTATGTAATCTGTCTTGTTATAACAAAAAAGTGTCTTATTCTAACAAGTTTTGGATCTCATAATGTAAAAGTTTGTCATAGCAAGATATAAAACTTGTCTCACTGAAATGAGAAACTAATGAGGAACTTGGAAACCTACAAAGATATAAAACTTGTCTGTTATAACAAGAAAGATTCTCGTTTCAACAGCTTTTATATTTTGCTATAACATGAACGTTCCTCATAATCAGATATAAACCTTGAGTTGGTAAAATGACAAGCTAATGAGAAACTTTCTTGTTTTAACAAGATATAAAACTCCTTTTGTTATAAGGAAAAAGTTTGTCATTTTCACAAGTTTGTATCTCGTTACAACGAGATGCTGAGCCTGAATTCACTTCCTATCTCTGGCAGTTTAATGCCTTCAAACAAAGGAGTTAAAAATAAAAGCAAGAGACACGTTCCAGATTTTTAATTATTTAAAAAATTAAAATATAACATTATATTTTTCTATCACATAAAATTCCCACAAAATGCAATAAAAGTATTTATTATAATGTGACAACAAGGATACTTCCAACTCTCGCAATATAATAGATTTGATGTAAACGTTTATGGATTAATGTTTTAAGTTTCTGCAGGTTTATTCAGGTGTTGTTGGGGTGTGTTTACCTGCTGTAAAATAACCATGGTTCTGGTTTCTGTCCTTTGGACTGGACATCAGACGACCCTTAAAAGGAGAATAACAGAAAATATATTTATATGTATTTACTGTTTTCCACACGTTGATTTAAAAAATAATAAAGCCTGGCCTGATTTTTGTACATCATGCATGTGTTTGTGTGCAGGAATTAGCCGTAGCCGGTGTAAATTATTCATCCTCTGTTCATGATCCATGAGGTTTGAACGTTTGACTTTTCGACGCGTGGCAGCTGTGACGTCTCAGCCTCGTCAGCCTTTGTGTTTTAGCGGCTGTTTTTGAAGGCAAAGCAGCTTCAGTTACAGCTGTCGTACAAACAGCTGACAAAACGTCAATACATCCATCCGCATCACATTTCAGCCCTGATGCTCCGAAGAGCGTCGCTGCTTTTCACGGCGTAAGGAAAATTATATGCCGAGAGCTTAAGAAACATTCAAATGACACAGCATGGATCCATAAATAACAGTAAAATCTCAGAAATAACTATCCGTATGACTTCATTTAAAAACTAAGTTAAATAAACGTTTTATTTTTGTTTGTTCGTTTTTTGTCGCGATACCGGAAATGACGAAAGTCACCGAAGAAGAAGAGTTTGTAATTATGGCTGCCTTAAAGCGCAAACATTTTCAAGGATATTAGCAATTTTGTTCACGATAAGATCACTAAGACAAGCATTCAAGACGCGGGTCGTTTTAAAACGCTACAAGCTAAATGAAAACATAATGCGCCAGAAGCGTATGTCAACACTTCCGGTTCCGCCGGAAGGTCCCAAATGGCCTCTAACACAATATAAAGCATCTATTAAACGTTAAAATAAATAATAAAAGGTAGACTTTTCTTATTTCAGTAATTATGATTTCCCTAATTTAGTTTTAAAAGAAAGAAAAGTCAGATTATTCTTTTTTTTGTTGTTTTATTTTGGAAGATAAAAAACCAAAGAATGAATCATGAAAGGATTTGGATCATTCTGCTTTTGGTACGAATCAGTTTCAGACTGATTCTGCTCTAGTTTATGGACTTTATGATAATGACCACCAGCCCAGGTCTGGTGGCTGCAAAACGAGCCCTGAGCACCACTCCTCCTCCACCATGCATGATGATTCAGAAATCAATCCTCTTAGCCTGGTTTTTACTTAAAGTCCTGCACGTCTGCCTTATTTCTATCCATATTTTAAGTTATTTTATTTAATATATGTCCATTTATCAAATCTTACATTTTATTTTTCATTGTATAATTTGCATTTTCAATTTGTTTTAAAGTACCGTTAATAATATTTCAGCAATTATTTAGAATTTATTGTAAATTAAATGTAACAGAGTTCTATAGTTATGTATTGCATATTTTGTAGTATTTCACCTGAACATTTTATATCACTTTATTGCTCAGATGGACATTTTATGTAATTCTGTTATATCTAACAATAATAATCATTTTATTTTCCTATAGTTTCATATTTTAACTCCGTAAAGCATTTTGTATTACATTTAACTGAATGTAAAGAGTTTTAATTGTTTAGTTTATTAACCTTGTAATATTTTCTGGTCAAAATTACTCTGCCAAAGCTTTGTAATTGAAACTGTGTCGTAAAGTTGAACCAACTAATTTTTCATATGTTGTAATTAGTCTTTTTTTCCAGCCTTTTGCAGTTTTTTCTTGAATAAGCAGCATAGAAAGAACACTAATGGTTGTTTTCATGCAAAATTATTACATTTAAAAGTGCCGTGACGTCTGAGCGTTTTTTTTATTATAAAGCTAAACATTGTAAAATCTCATTCTTAGAGACACATGCCCAGCACACACATATCTAAACAAAATGCCCCTCTGTGTTCCACTTACACCCTCCCATCAATATTTCAGCGGCTAATTACCCCTGCAGAGGTCTGGGACAAAGGTTGGGTGCAGTCATGCCCTGTTTGTCAACACATATCAGATGTTAGACTCTAAAATTAAAACACAGCAGCAGAAAGATATGTGAAGATTATAAACAGTTACCAGAAAAGTTCAAATGCAAACCAATAAATATAATATTTCCAGAAGTTTTTTAATTTTTTGTCTTGTCTCAGTTTATGCATTAACTGCCGGGTGCAAAACATTTACATAAAAGCAACGTAATAGCTTCAAATTCAGTTCTTACACTGATTTATTTTGGCTAGCTTTTTGCACTCTTCCTTCAAAACACAAATTAATCATTTAATTTTATTTAACATGTTACAATACAATTAATATTAATCTACCAAAACCTTCAAAAAAATTTTTTATAATAAAGTATTAAGACTCAGGTGAACTGACTGAGTCAAACTTTGGTCCAGCTGCGAATTTGGTTGATGTGTGTTTGAATTTCCTGCACTGGTTGCTACGTTTTTAGCTAAAGTTATTCTCAAACTGTTCTTGGTTGTGTCACAGAGGCCAAAACTGTCAGAAACTTGAAGTAATTACCCTGAAATTTTATCATAGTTCCAAATTATATTACATGACAGATTATTCTGGGTGTTTGTCGTGGAAAATTGTAAAAACCTGGATTAAAAAGCTGGGTAATATATACAGTATATACATTTTAAGTACACCACAAAGTATGTTTTTATTTATTCAGTAGCCACCCTTTTTTACTTTTACTTTAATTTATCACACACTTAAAAATGATGGATTATTTTCATAATATGTTGAGTTAGCAAGATCAAATATAACTCAGACATATCTGGACTATAATGAATAAAACATGGAAAGTACAAAGTCTGTTCTGTTGAATTTTGATCATTCCAAAATATTGGGTTATTCTATTGTTTAACAAATAAGACCAGCTACTCCTATAATGAATAAAGCTGTACTTGTTTCTACTTATAAAGATTATTAATAATATGTTTTTGGGTAACAAATATGAAGCCAATTTTTGGTAAATTTATCTTTAAATATTGGTCAAATCAACCCAATTTTTGGATGGTTCTCCCAACCCAGCATGCTGTGGTCCAAACCATTAATCCATTAACAACGTGACCCACATCCAGTAGAAAACGATCAACCTAAAAAATTACAGAAACTGTCTGCCTTTCTTTTAATAAAGCATTTCTACGGTGGCCCAGAAGGGTCCCAATCCTACTATACATTTTTTTTGACTTGTTTTGTTTTTATTTAATTTCTAAAAAATGTTTTAGTGATTTAATGAAGCGATGTATGGATCCAAACTAAACTAAGCTAAGCTAAGCTAAGCTACACTATGCTAGGCTGAACTTGTTCATTTCATTAAAATTCAAATTCAAAAATACTTTATTGATCCCAATGGGAAATTAAATGTCTTTGTAGCTCATTAATTCAAAGTCTTACTGTAGATGGTGATCTCTGCCTTCCCAAGACAGAATCTTAACTATTCTATTATTATTCACTATAATAATAGAATATTATTTTTTAGTTTATGTTTTTTAGGTGAAACATAAAAAAGTCATTCTTAGTTTTAAAAAAAAACTCAGATTTTTGTGTCCCTCAAACTTTCCAAAAAAGTGGACGCCTCTGTTACAAACCCTTAAAACTAAGCTTGATAAAAAGCCTTTTATTGGGCGTATTGATCCCGGCTGCTGCCTGGTTCCCTACTTACTAATAATCCAGAGGAAAACATTTCCAGCCTCCTGCTGAGCGACGCAAACTAACTGAGTAAAACCTACAATGGGACTTTGAAACATTGATCCAAATGCTGTCAGTTGTAGGGACTTCAGGGCATCCCTAATGAAAGTACTGGCAAAAAGCCGTATTGGGGAAAAGGGAAATAAATACATTCAGAAGACCCTCCATTATCATTGCTGCCCTTGGAATGTGTTAAAAAAAATTAAAAAACTAAGAAACAAATCAATATCTTATGTCAATATTATGCTAAATAATCAAAAATGATTAATTTAATGTTTATTAAAGCCAGTTTAAGTGACTTAGTGACTAGTATTTTTTAAAGGAGTTGCTCTTGGTAATCAGCCGTCTAGCACGTAACCAATTTGGTAGCAAATGTGACCTGATTTCTCAATACTGCACCTAAAAAAACTATTGAAGTCAGACCTGCGCACTCAGCCAATCGAGGAAAAAAACAAAAACTAATGTCTGAACCATCTGACATCCTTGAATTTCCTGAATTCAAGGAAATTCTGAGTAGTGCGTTTCCTTGAATTCGGTACTCTGACACGGAGCCAACAATCTCTGTGCACAATGAGACTGATGTTCGCGCATATATCTATAACTAAAAGCAGATATTTACACACAACGAATAAAAGACGCACACATTTTTTTCTCATTGTCTGAAGATAAATCCGAACAAGCTTCTCTTGTTTTAGGTTGGAATTACGCAAATTATTTCTATTTCCTAAATGTAAAAAACTTAGTGATAACCTTTTTTTAGAGATTGTTTTTGTAACTTTCCTCGAATTCAAACGTTTACATACATTGGGTCAGTACTAGGGATAACTGTCTTAAAAAGAACGATTTGGGTGAAACCTTTTGTCTATACCCAAGTCAGACCAAATAAACTCTTGGATTCAAGAAAAGTTACAAAGAAAACAAAAATCTCTAAAAAATGTGTGGCAGATTTCTACATGTTGTTCCCAAAAAGATGTGTTATAACTTTATAATCTTCAATTTTATTGTTTTAAGTACTGTTATTGTTCATGTGAGCAATTATATGATGTCAATGTTACAAATCTAACATTATTAAAACAGTTGACTTGATATGGGTCAATAGGTTTTATGTAAAGTATAGGGTTGCAAAACAATTATTTTAGTAATCATTTATTCAATCAATTACCCCAACTATTAATTAACTTACTAGATTATAAAAAATAATAATATTTTTATGGAAACACTTAATTATTAATTTAACCACTTAAGCCTTCTTTAACAATGTTAGAAATACATTAAAATGAATATAAACAAATAATTAAATTCCTTTTTAAAATGAGAAAATAAATATTTTATTGTCTAAAAGGTGAAGCTAAAAATATGCCACTTACGTTTGAACTACAACATATTTACAGACAAAAGTGTTTTCATCTTAAATGCAAAATGTATATATTTGGTACAATTTTGGCTTAACCAAAAAACCCAAAACTCTAAATGTTTTTTCTTTTTACAAATTACCTTTTTTTTCAAGCTATATACTAAAGTTAACAATTAATCGATTACTAAATTAGTTGACAATTATTTAAATCATCAATTAGTAACGATTAATCACAATTAATCATTTAGTAGTAAAACAAATATTTGTGAAAATCAATCAATCAATATTTGGGGCCCCCGAAAACTCTGGAAATGTATTATTCTGCAATTTGCAATATTATTAATGTTCAAATCAGTTACAAAAAATACATTTCAGCTAGAGAGTGTCGCATAAACACACACAAAGTTAAATAAATTATTTTATTCTCACCGTTTTTGATTTTTTATCTGTTAAATTAACTTTTCTTCCAGCGATGGTCCGGCTTCAGACGCACATTTTGATGCAGGGAATCAATCTTGTAGTAAATCCTTTCCAGATGTGTTCCTCAGATATAACTTCCTAGTTTTGTTCATGCAAAACCTCAGATGCATCAGGGATAAACGACTCCGTCCTTCTGTCCTGCTCATGTTATCAGCGACACAGCGAGCTGCTCATTCACTGCCACTGATCCCTGCTGCAGAGAGAGAGAGAGAGTCAGTGGGGGGTGATGAAGTCAGTTAGCTTGTAATTAGACACACACTGATAACATGACAGACGCTGACATAACGTAAGATTGATCTGCGTTTCCATTACAGATGTGCGAAAATCTTTGTCGACATTCTGCTAATGTAGAAAAAACACAAGTTCGCAAAGAATGTAAACAGTTACATGAGATATTTAAATAATCCAGTCAGATCGTCTGTTCGCTATCAGAGGAAACGTTGGCTTCTTATTCAGCGGAGCGACAAGCCCCGCCTACTTGGGAGGAGTTACGTACGCGGCGTTTTGAAGGAATTGTAGTCGGACATTTTACAGAACAGCGATGGATTCTGCGCTTTAGATTGATACACAATCGTGCGGTGCTGTGAACTGAACACTGTACAGAACAAACCGCTGTCCTCTTACCACTTCCTGTCTTCTTCTTCTTCGGCGTTTTAGCCCGCCAGTGACATCCGGCTGTTGATCACGTGACTCGATATGGGGACAGAGGGGGGTGTTGATGTCGATAAAACCTTTTCAAAAAGCAAGTGTGCTATTCCGAAATTGTACGGAAGAGGATTAGGGCCACCGGAAAAAAAAAAAAAAAAAAAAGAATTCTGACTTTAAAGTCAGATTAAAGTCAGAATTCCTTTTTTTTTCGGTGGTCCTAATCCTCTTCCGTATAAATTGGCATCTTTAGATTTAGTGATTTTCGTACCTTCAATTTGCGCCATTTTATTGTTGATGGAAACGCAGCTAATGACAGTGAAGAGTTTATGCTTTATGGATGAGGATGCTACAAAACAAATCATTTACGTTTATTCCATGAGGATGAAATAAAAACGTTTAACATTAGGAAGATGTTGCTGCCTCAGCTGCAGGATCAACATATGTTATAGGAGCTTGTCAATAATTCCTCAATAATGATGAGAAAGTATTAGTTCCACTGGCAGATTATTTCACTCATAAGGAAACATTTTTCCTTATAAGTGACGTTTTGTGTTTTCTGCCCTCTGGCGGCGACAGAGAGAAACTGCAGCACAGGAATACGTTAAGCTCGGCACATAAATGATGTTGTTTAAAAATACAAAAGTAACTTAATATTTAAATGATTAAATTTTAACAAAGTAAATATTGTGAGACCTCTCTGTTTATAACTCATATTGTCTTTTTTTGTTATTCACTCAAACGTTCACTAGATGTCGCCAGCTCTCTTCATCTGTAGATATGTTGTTTTTTGCCATTATTTAACACCAGTATTGAAAAAGAAAGTTTATTCTGTAACTTTTTTAATGACACACATTTAATTATGTGCTCTATGATGCCTACTGAATATTATGATGTTAATGTCAACAAACTAAAATGAAAGGAAAATAAAATTATCACCCTAGAAAAGCTAAAACAAAATAACTCTAAAATTTGGTTTTTATACAGATTATAGGATAACATAATTGCTTGTAATTTGATTATTTAGTTATTTAATTTCCCTTAAGGATCAATAAATAATCTTTGAATTTGAATTTCTAGCTGCAGCTAGGCATCCATATAAATTTTAAACTACATCATCTGAAATAAAACCTGAATACATTTGTATCTAAATAGGAGGCAATGTTTTTAGGGCTTTTCAGATGTAAAACTGGCCTCTTCAGGGGTTTAAATGTAACTGCACAATTTACCTAAAGGCTTTTTCATGCACAGATTGGGATTATTCCTTTGTTATTCCTTCACCTGTTGAGCACATAACAGCTCTGTAGTTGATTCTGATCGTTTTATTTGCATTTACTAGTTGCTGAAAAGCAAAAGCATCCTGTCAATAGAGTTCACAACACAGGAGAAAAGCCAAAACCTGAAGGAGGATTAGTGGACCCGGAGGGAGCCAAACTCACCAATCACCATGGAGACGGTTGTCAGGGCAACATGTAGGGTTAGTTTTCCAGTTATTCTTTTAATTTTTACTATTTTATTTAAGATTTAACAATAATAAAGTCAACCATAATCATAGTTATGATTAAATAAATGTATACCTGATTACTGCATTATTATATGCCACATTTAAAATACAAACATGTACGATATATTAACATTTTTTATTATTTTATATAATTTTGTATTATTTGTTTGTTTCTGACAGTTATATTGTCTGCTTGCAAGTCAAGTTTTCCCCAAGTTTGATGTTCAAAGTATGGCTCGGGGGCCATGTGCGGCCCTCTGGGTGATTTTCTTTGGCCCACAATTCAACAGTAGAGCAAATCTTTGATTAAGTCAAGATTTTCACAGGCAAATAAAATCTTCTTAAGCATACAATAAAGATATTTCATAATGTTTCTGTTTTCATTGATTGTATGTTGTTAAAACTAGCAAGCACTGCCCAACCTTTGCTCCATGAATATATAAATCCCAAAAAAGTTTTGAAAAATATTTGCCTGTCATTTCATACAGCAACTCTGCAAGACTCTGTCTATATTTTGCATCAACAGTGATTGACTGATTAATTTTCTACACTAACGAAACTACTTTGCTTTATTAAAATATTGTTTATTTACTATATTATTCAAGAGATAAAAAAATCAATCAATCAATCAAGTTTGTTTGTGTAGCACAGCAACATGGCAATGAAAAGCGTGAAAAACCATAAACGCATCATATAGACAACAGTTGTGAAAACCTGTAACAGATATTATATTTTAAGTGCCATCGTTAAAGTCACCATCAAATATGTTGGTTAATAATCCATTTATTATGGTTAAAAAGCAACTCTAAGTCTTAAGAAATAAATCTTTTCAATTTTAATTTAAAAACAATGTGGCCTTTGAGTTCTCTTTCCTTTGGTCCGATTGATAGTGTGTGTGTAGATATTTGCAATCCAGTTACATTTACACCATTAATTCACCCAGAACTCTACAATTTCAGCCCAAACTTCCTCTAAACTGAAGCTTTCCCTCATTTTGGAACCTGGGAAACATTTTTCCCGCTGCTCAATTCTCCCAAATCACTTTATCCACACACACAACACACACACACACACACACATGCCCACGCCTGCACGCACACACACAGGGAGGCCGCCCATCACCCGCGCTCCCAGGCTGAATCCGGCCCATTTCTATAGAGCTGCATTAGCATACAGATGTTAGACTGAAAAGGGAAAGCGAGGGGGGGAGTCCCAACAGGAGGAGCGGGAGGGTTCAGGGATGGCCCTTGGCCTTTTAAAGGTCTTACACACACCCACACACCCACACACACTAAATGGTGAGCAGCCATGGGGGTTGTGAGAGCCAACTCCTGCTTCTTCACTCTGTGGTCAATCTTTGGCTTGACCACAGCTAAATGCCAACACACACTTATTTTCTCTCTCTCTCACACACACACACCCCCACACACACACCCCCACACAAAGGGTCCTATCTACCTCTTCTTACTGTGATGGATGCAAAAAATGTTCTATTCTCCCACAGTTTGAGGCAACTATCAGGTCGATGTTCATTGAGGTTTTTGACAGATTTCATCTCATTTCAACTGTTTTTTCCACACCTGAGAGTCCAGGAGACTCAGTGTGAGTTGGGACTAAAATTGCTACATTTGTTACATTTTCAGCTGCTGCGATTCTCTTTTTCACTGCATTGTGTTAAACAAAACAAACGCTTTGAATAACCTGTTCCCCTCTTCGCCTGTGGGGGAGCTGTACCAAGAACCACTGAAGGAAATTACATGGAAGCCTCAGAAGAAGACACTGAGTGCGACTTCCTTCTTCACCAAATGCAAACAAAAATGGAGGCAAAACAGGTCCGGTGTGAATGTACCGTGTTTTCATTCCTGATAGTCTTGTAGACTCAGTTTGATTGGTGACCTAAATTGCAACAAACACGAGTCCGCTTCAATCGGAAGATTGCCTAGAAAGTTTGGTTCATTTGGAGAGATGTGAATGTGTAATCGAATTCCGATTCAGACCAAAAAACCAAACTCTAACCTACAAACCTCGCTCTAAGTTCAGCTGAAGTGAACTCTGGTGTGGTTTGAATGCAGATGTGAATGCCAAGTGGACCGTATACCGCTTCAAAAGCAGGAAGTGGACTACAGAGCAGGGCATTGTGGGTAAGTACAACAGAAACAAAAGTAATAGTCCAATTACAAAAGAGAAAGCATAAAACCTCTAAAATCTGACACTACTCCTTTTTGTTTACATTTTATGAAGAAGGAAGCTGCACTCAGTGTCTTCTTCAGAGGTTTTCGCGTTGTTTCCTTCAGTGGTTCTTGGTGCAGCGCCACCCACAGGTGAGGAGGGGAACAGGTTTTTCAAGTTGACTGGTTCGTTTAACGGCACGAGCTGAAAATGTAACAAATGTAGCAACTTTGGTCGCCAATCGAACCAAGCCTACCAGACTATCAGGTGTGAAAACACTAAGAGTATTTTCAACTTCTGAAGGAGTTAGTGTCAGCAGGAAATTTTCAGGTTTCTAGTGTCAGGTTTTCAAAGTGACACAAACAAAACAAACAGCGAGAGAGACGGAGGGGAGGATCTCAACTTCTGCTCCACTTTGTGTGAATAGATGGAAATCAGTCACAAGTATCTCAGTGTCCCATTGTGTGGAGGAAAGTCTTTGTTCGGGCATCTGTTGCCCAAACATTCTCCCCAGTGTCACTCACACCAAATTGGTCCGTCCGGACGAGTCCCAACAAAACTCACTCCCCTTCTCACACCATGCGGCCCAACTGGGGCGGGGGGCGGGAGAATCCCACCAGAACCCAAGGAGGGGAAATAGTTAATCTTTGTTTCTTTTGTGTGTCTGTATCCCTGATGATGACCATAAAAGGCTCTCATAAACACAAGCAGCTTTATTTTTATTTTTTTGGGGTTGTTTTTTGTAACTGAAATACTTGTGGGAACATTTTGGAGAAACTTTTCCACCAATAGTTTCCTTTCATAACATAAAAGCCAACATGACCCACGATAAAGCTGAGCTGTGTATCGGTTTTTATGTTTTCTATTCAAAATTAGGTCATTAAAAAGTGGAAGCAGGTTTTGGAGGATGAAAACTGATTTAGAGATGTAGAATTAGAGCTGCATGTTTTCAGGAGATCTCTGGTTTTACCTGCTTCTTTCTTGCATCAATGCTTTCTCCTAAAGGTCAGGCTTTCACTGGCCGATAACGTTTCTGATGTTCTTCAAGGTCTGATGGATTTTGTCCATTTTTTCCCCACTAATGACTAGAATACATAAGAAAATGTGGCGGCAAGTTTTTTGATAAATGCAGAAGATTTTAGTACAAATGGAAAATGATGTGTCACTGTCGATAGAAAAAAAGAGAAAATTTCTACCAAAAAGCTCAGAAATTTTTACATTAATCTCTGAAATTTTCTAGAAAAAAGTTGGAAAATTCTGAGCTCCAAAAGTCAAAACCCGGTGAGGAAAGTATCAGAAATTTTGAGGTTACTTTCATTTATTTTCTAGAAAAAACTTAGAAGTTCCTGAGCTCATAAAGTAGAACATTTTTGACTTTTGGAAGTTTTCAGAGTTTCTACAGTGAAAAAATGTCTAATTTTGAAATGAAGGAATTTCCAAGTTTTTTATAGAAAATTTTCAAGATGAATCTAACAATTTCTGATTTTTTTTTCTTGCAAATTATCAACTTTTGGAGCTCATAAAGTTCTACATTTTTTCTAAAATATTTTAGAGATTAATCTCAAGGATACTTACTCATTTTTTACTATCTACAGGAGCCCTACTGCACAATCTTAGGAGTCCCTGATTTGATTTTTATTGAACTCAAAAGTGCAACAAAGTGCATGCTTTCAATTCAACGAGTTTTACAGAACTTATAAAAACCAAAACAAAACTGGATGTTTATTATCCAACTTAATAATTCAGAAATGCATGTTAAACACCAGAATGACACAAAAACCAGATTGAGAAACTATTATTCAGCAAAAGGCTTTTATTTTGAATTAAAGATGAACATATATATTAAGATAAAGAAGGTTATCCAAGTAACGGCTGGAATGTAAACAATAGATGCACTTAAATTATGTAAAAAAAAAAACACAATATCAAATGGCACAATATAGGCTTTGCTCTTACAAAGAAAAATAAATAGGACCTTAAGTTAACAAGTTTTTCCTTTTCTTTAAAAAAAAAAAAAAAAGAAACATCTCTGGCCTCATCAGGACAGGCGGCTGAGATGATTTTAGGAGGAAACCAGAATGAAACTTCCTGATTTCCCTCGAACTCGCATGATTTCGCCTGCCGGTCAGAGCCGGGCCAGCTGGCTGGTGTGCAACAGAAATCGACCTACAAACTCATTGTCATTGAGCCGACTCTGAAAAATCTACTATACAACAATATAATACAACAGCAATAAAGAAACCAACACAGTGTTGACGGCGCTGCATGTCAGGTTACATTTTAACAATCATGAAAAACGGATTTTCTTTCTACTAAACGGCTGAATCATAATTACCAACGTTATTTTTTCCTTACAGTCGGAGGTTTAACGGAGAGGAGAGCAGAACGAACGTTTTGATCTCTGCTGATAAGGCAACCAAAAATAAAGAATGCCAAAATGTTTGCTTCCTCCTTTCCCCTCCTCTCCATCAGTCCCGTCATTAAAGCTTCCGGTTAACCAAGCAGAGAACATGAACCGCTAAAGTAAAGCGTAATTTCTTATTTCAAAAAACAAAAAAAATCTCAAATCAAGAAGAAATAAACATGCAAAAAGCAATAAATAGTCCTAGAAAAATGTTAGGCTATGTTAATAATTATAACACTGTATATAACCTGCTGTAGCTAAAGCTACACTGCAAAAACACAAAATATTAACAAGTAGTTTCAAGTGCACTCAATGTAAGACAAAACTAACTTGCAAGTAACTTTTCAGCAAGATATGTAAGCTTATTTTAAGTAAATAATTCCTTAATGTTGGTGAAAAAGCATGACTGTAATTATTTCACCTATAGCAAGACATTTTCCCTTGTTATAAATGAAATAATCCACCAACTTTTCATGAATATTAAGAAAAAACCTGCACCTCCCTGAAAAGTTACTTGTAAGTTAGTTTTGTCTTATTTCAAGTGTACTAAGATGTATTCATTACAAACTAGACCAAAAATACATGTTAAGGTAAATTTTTTTGCAGGGGTTAGCAGGACGAGAATGTTAGAGGAACTTTGGTAACTAGAGGCTTCCTACAATCTGTGCTAAGGCAGTTCAGCTGAATCAGTCAGACAGTTTAAAAATGGCTGACAAATACAATCATGTGGCCACAGCAATGCAACCAATCAACTAATCAATCAGTGACAGCGTACAGCTGATAAATCCTGTTACACTTGCACAAGAAAGAGGCCAACTAAACACAGTTGGAGAGTCCGAAATGGGATTTTGCAGGGAGATTTCTGAGGACTGGAGTAAGAAATTAAGTCCACACACTTTCTTGGAGAAGACAAATAAAAAAAAACAAAATCTTGAAATTAGGGTAGAGAAAATTCTCACACAGAACTTTCTACTGATCAGGAACAGCATGGAGACGAATGCTGAGTCGCGTACCCTCCAGTTATTCTAACAGGTATACAACAGTATACAGCAGTTACAATGGCATAAAATACAATTAAAGACCAATAATCAATGAAACAATAAACAGGAAAGGGAGTCAGCTAAAACTGGACAAACACTGAGCAGCACTACAGCTGCTTGGGTGGAAGAAATGCAATATGCACAAAGATAGGCACGTTCTCTCGGCTGGATCTGCTAACATCGTGGTTAAAGAGCTGACGCATGTAACTTCTAGAAAAAATGTTTTTATTTTTAAAATATTTGTTATGAGACAGATTATATGTAGAAAAAAGACAATCGAGCTCCTCAAACAACCAATCAGAGCGCTGTCAATCATGATTGTGTACACCCTGTTATGCTGCAGAGCTTGTCATAAATGATAATGCTAGTTAGCATGGCCACCAATGACAGTAAATAAATGGTTTTCCTGTAACACTAAGTTACTTCTCAACCATTAGCATATTTAGCAGCAGGTACACCAACATGATTGACAGCGCTAACAGTCTCTTCCTGTCTCTGATTGGTTGCTTTTTAACGGGAGCATTGCATTTCTTCAGAGAGCAAGAGGAGCTTGATTTTGTTTTTCAGATTATCTGTCTCAAACATTAGACGGATTATTAGAGCCTTACTAAGAAAAAAAAATTAGAAGGACAAGGTCATAAAATTATGAGAATAGAGTAATAATATTAGAAGAATAAACTCGTACAAGAATAAAATTGAAATAATATGAGAATAAAGTTGTAATAATGTGATTTTTTCTTTTTATGGCCCTAATATTCCCTGGTTCTATGGTAAGAGAGAGATAATCTGTGAAGGGACTGAACTTCCTCCCAGTGCTACCGCTCCCGGTCAGAAACAACCAATCAGAGCTAGGAGGAGGGTCTTAGCCCTGTCAATCAACCTTGTATATGCGTTGCTAAATGTGCTAATGGCGGAGTTCCAGGAAAACTGTCGTGACTAGCACTAGCATTCATGGCAGGTCTACTGGTGGGGATTATTTTGTTAATTTGACCCTAATACTCCGTCATTTTATTTTTTATTTTTTTGTAAAAGTTACACTCTGTAAATTTAAACCCATTCCTGATCGAACTCAGCCTCAAAGCAGAACTCCTCCCTACTCGTCTGAGACGGAGAGGCGGCTGAAGATGGGGAGACGCCGACCCTCGAAGCTGGGAGACTCGGTGCCACTGGAGGAGGAGCTGAGGGAACAGGAGGAGGTGTAGCCCTCCTCGGAGAGGGAGTCGGCGGAGGAGCATCGCTGCAGCGAGGGGAAGCTGTTCAGGGAGACTGGCGGCTGCAGGGGGAGCCGAAACGGGAGGTTCTGGTTGCCGGAGGCGAAGAAGCAGAGAGAAGAGTCTCCGCCGTCGCCGATACCGGAGAACGGGTACGAGCAATGCTTGAGAGGCCCCGGTTCAGGCAAGAGAGGCGAAAGCAGCTCCGGACTCCCCGAGGAGGAGGGCGGAGGAGAGACGGAGGAGGCCCGGGTGAAGAGGAGGCAGGAAGGCTCCTGGACAGGCTGGAAGATGTGGGAGGAAGAGGAGAAGCCAGCAAAGCTGAGGCTGTGCCGCAGCATTGGCGGCTTGTGCCTCTGGGTCGCGATGGCTTGCACCTCGTCTGCGTTGTGGATGAAGTGGCAGCGGGCGCCGTACGGACAGAAGCCGATGGTGTGGAAAGTGCGGCAGGGCTCGGTTTTGTACTTGGGGTGCCTGCTGAGGCCCCTCAGCTCGTCCAGGCCGTGGGCGAACTGGCACTTGGCGCCGTACTTGCAGGTGCCGCTCTCCTCGAAGGTGCGGCACAGTTCCGTTTTGTAGCGGCTGGAGATGTGCGGCGGCGCCTGCGGCGGCTTGCTGATGCACAGACCCGGCGGTGGCGGCAGCGTTTTGTCCTCCCGCAGGTTCCCCTCGATCATGCTGACCGAGCGGTCGACCCGGAAGGGGATGTGACTGAGGGAGGAGCGGGGCAGCGCCCGGCTCCACTGCTGGCTGGAGGCCAGGCCGAGGCCCCAGCAGCAGGCCGGCTCCGCGGCCTCCAAGCCGCTGTTGAACTTGGAGTTTGGCAGGGTCACGGGGCAGAGGGAGTGGCGTCTCTGGAAGCCCAGGACTCTCTGACTGTGAGACATCGAGCCACCAGAGGCGCCATCTGTCGCCTCCAGGCCGCAGAAATTCTGACACACAAAAAGAAGAGAGAAAAGATGTGAAGTTTCTGCAACTCCAGGATGCAGAGCGAAACTGGCACACTGCAAAAAGCACACAAATACTTAAAATTTTGTGTTTTTACAATCCAAAGACAGATCAGTCTGAAAGGATCACGAATAAAAGCCTCATTAATGCTAAAAAGACAGAACGTTCCAAGATAAACTTTGTTTTAAAGCATATCTTGCAGCATTTAACCTTAAAATTAGTTTCATATTAATGAAAACGTACTAGCTCTATTGGCAGTTTATGTCACTTATAACACTTATTTTGCCCAAGTGAAATAATCTGCCCTAATCTAATTTAAAAGAAGCTCCTATATTTTGCTGCACAGTTACTTCGCCTTATTTCAAGTGTACTAAGATATTTGTAGACCAAAAATACTTGGCAAGATTTTGTATTTTTGTAGTGTACAATGTGTGTTGCCCTCCAAAAACACCAAATCTTACCAAGTATTTTTTGTCTAGTTTGTAGTGCAAATATCTTAATTCACTGAAATAATAAAAAATTAACTTATAAGTAACTTTTCAGTAAGATACAGGATCTTGTTTTTAAGTCAATAGTTCTGGAATATTGATTACTACTTCCAATTATTTCACTTATAGCATGGGGAAATAATCTTTTAGTGGAACTAGTAATAGTTCTTAAATCAATATTAAGGAATTTTTTTGACTTAATACAAGCTGCTATATCTTGAAGAAAAGTTGCTTATTAGTTAGTTTTGTCTGATTTGAAGTGAACTGATTTTTACCCTAGAAACCAGAGAAAAACACTTGACAAGATTTTGTGTTTTTGCAGTGTGAAACACAAAATCTGAAGTATTTTTTGTCTAGTTTCTAGTGCAAATATATAAGTAACATTTTAAATATAGGAGTTTGTTTTAGGTCAATAATTTATCATTAATGATGAAGGGAAACTTTTCAATCAACATTTGAGTAACTGAACTTTACAGGAGAAACTTTTTTGTTTTATAGCACAGTTTGAGAGATCTGAGTTAAATATGCAGCATTTGCCCTGAAAATTCATTACAATTTAGACATTCTCGTATATTTGTGATTAAAATTGGCTCAAACAAAAAAAGCGTTTGTTTTTATCTAAGTTTTCGCTGACTTCAGTTTGTTTAACAACTGGAAAACCTGACTTGTCTCTGGAAATAGAGACAAAATGCGGCTGAAAGCACTGTGAATAACGGCCTCATCACTTCTGGAAAATGGAAACTTTTCAAACTATATCTGACTAAACCTTAAAGAACTGACCTTCGCAGGATAAACATGTTGCTTTAGGGCATAACTTGCAGCATTTACCCTTAAAATTCATTACAACTTACACATTCTTAAAGATTTGTGAATTAAAACTAGCTCAAATAAGAAATGCACGGGTTTATTTTCTACAGCATTCACACAACAAAAACACAAAATATCAACAAGTATTTTTGTTTGCTTTCTTCTGCAAATATCTAAGTAAAAACTAACTTTCAAGTAACCTTTTCAGCAAGACGTAGGAACTTTCCTTAGGTCAATAATTCTTCAATATTGATGAAAAAGTGCTGGTTCTACTGGGAGATTTTTTCACTTATGACTTTGTCCCACTGTAATAAAGGAAACAATGGGACAGTGGAATTATTTACTTAGATTAAGCTCCTACATCTTGCTGAAAAGTTACTTGTAGGTTCCTAAAGTGCACTAAGATATTTGCAGTAGAAACTAGACCAAAAGTACTTGGTAAGAGTTTGTGTTTTTGCAGTGTGGCCTTCACATCATACTTGCTTAAATGTGTTACCAAGTAATTTTGGTCTAGTTTCTACTGCAAACGTCTTAGTGCACTTGAATAAGACAAAAGTGACTTATACGTAACTTTTTCAGCAAGATATAGCAGCTTGTTTTAAGTCAATAAATCTTGAATATTGATGAAAAAGTGCTAGTTTGACTGGCAGTTTATTTCACATACAACATCATATTTTCCCACTGTAATAAAGGAAATAATCGGCCAGTGGAACTTGCATTTTTCATCAGTATTCAAGCATTATTGACTTAAAACAAGCTGATACATCTTGCTGAAAAGTTACTTGTAAGTTAGTTAAGTGCAATAAGATATTTGAAGTAGAAACTAGACCAAAAGCACTTGGTAAGATGGTGTGTTTTTGCGTTGCATTTTGATTTAAAGACTATAAAACATTAAATTAGAAGAATCGGTCTGTTGTTACCTTGCAGAACTCCTCATCCAGTTCCAGGAAAGGCGTCAGGGAGTCGGACGGCATGATTCCCTCCACGGTCTTCACCAAGTGAAGCAGCCTGATGTCTGATCCACAACAGATCGATTTCCAGGAGACTATAGTAATTTCTGGCAGCTTGGAGGAACTCTGAAGAAGTTTTTTTTGTTGTTGTTCCAGTGGTCTTGACCGGGGTTGATTTTTAAAAATGTTCTGGTTCTGGATTGATGAAGCTTCGGTCTGTTGGCTGCAGTGCAGTGCAGGAAAGTTCCTCAACCATCTGCTGGAATCTGTTTAAATAGTTGGGGAAACCCACCCCCTCCTGTCCGAATGCTTCAGGGGGCAGGCTGGGAGTTTGTGTGTTAATGTGCGTTAATGATGTGCGTGTTCATGTGTGTGTTGGCGGGGGTGGGGCCCTGCATTGTAATTGTGTGCTGGGAGGCAGGGTTGGCACAGCAAGGAGGGAAAGGAGCTGAATAAAGCTACTTTTCAACCCATTCATGACCAAAAAAAAAAAAAAAAAAAAAAAGAAGAAGCAGCAGCAGCATTCCTCTTTGAACGGGCCGTCCTCCATCTTTTATTTTGGAGCTGAAAGGTCAATAACAAGTCCTACTCAACATATTCTCTGCCTTTTGGGAAAAGAAAAACTTAAAAACTTGTATTCAGTTGTGATTAAGAGAGGACGGACATGCAGCTGTGACGAGCTGCAACTTAAATTTGAACGTAAATCTTATATTCTCCATTCCAGGAAGTTTCAGCTGTTGTTTATTTTGTACAAGAAAAATAAAAGTGAAAACAAGACGAAAGAAGCATCAAAATAATTCAGACCTGGTGCAACAAACAACCAAAAATAATTAGAAATACATAAAATAAACCATTTTTGAATAATATTTGGTCTTTAACAGAAGTAATAACTACTTGAAGCAACTTCAGTTTGAGAAATAAGTTTAAGTTTCATTGAAACTTTATATTGGAAAGTTTTGAAACAACTCCTGCTGCCCCAAAATCAACATTTCCCCAAAAAGTATTTTCAGTCTGATAATAGTTGGAGAAAAGTTGGTTCCCCAACAAGTCCAGACATTTATACTCAATCCTCATCTAGAAGAAAGTTCAGATTTCTCTCCAACCCTGACACAAAATCCTATCATGTCTATAAACTATTGTAATATCAGCAGTAATAAAGGCTTATTTGCATTTTTGACCATTTCCATGTCATAAACTCCAATGCTACTGTTAAATATTTGTTTTGTTAGTGATTTTAATCAATGTTCACATAAGTGTATTATTATTAGCTTAATAATAGTTGTTGCTAATAAAAAATTTATTTGCCATTAATTACAAAATTCAATTAGTTTTCCATTTTTCTGGAACATGGCTAACTTGGATGTGAAATCAATCAAGAGCTCCACAATTGTGAAGATGTAAACATTAGTTTTCACTCTGAGCAGGCCGTACAGACTGAGGTTAAGACAGATTGTGACAGCGACAGCTATTTGTTGATGCTATTTGTGATAGCATCAGTAATGCATGTTTATTTGCGCTTTGACAGTTTTTATGTGAATAAATCTGTCACACACACAGTAATGCACAACTTTAGTTAGTAGCCATGTTCCTACAGTGTTTTTGATCCATAAACTTCAGAGGAATGTATTGTTTTTAACTTGCTAATTGTTGTTGCTAACTTGTACTGATCAGTGATTAGCAAATCCTACTTTTCTGTCTTGCAAAATCACATTACTTTCATTATAAACCGCTTCAGTCTGATACAGACGTACAGTAGTTCTCCAAGGACAGAAGTAAAAAAAAAAGTACTGCAATACCTGCTGAAGTCCAAATTCTAACTTTAGAAGTCAAAGGTTACGCAGCAAAACAGACAGAAAAAGCAAAAGTATAAAAAGTAGTGATAGCAGGAATAATAAAGTGTTGAACTGAACTTTGGTGAAATCAGTCACATACTTAGCATGGCGCAATATTTCTCTGTGAATGTGTTTCAATATTGTTTAAATCCATTCAGTTGATAGAAACTCATTATTATCAGCTAGCTAACGGCTGCAGCTACTAAAGTAGGTTTTCATTGTGCAACTGGAAGATTATTAGGCTGTGCGGAAAACAACTGCAAAATAGTTTTACACTATTATTATTATGTTTTTATCAGCTGCAAAGTATTATTTTTTAATAAACATCACTGCAGTCTGTTAGTTTGAGGTTAGCTAGTTTGACAACAGGAATTAAATAGTAAAAACTGAAGTTAATTTATTGTACATCTGACCTAAAAGCAGCTGCAGAGGGTTTTTTGGCCTTTGTTAGTTGGTTGCTTAATCCCTAAAATGCATTGATATTGGTTTGTCCTGCTAATAGCTGTTAGCTTGCTCAATGAGCACAACTTGTTCCCATTCTCTGCAAGTTGAGTAGAAGATTGTTCTGACTGTCATGGCAGTAAAAGCACCATAATGTTGCTGTTTTGTTGTGTCAAAGTGATTTTATTCTTCATCAGCAGTAATGGTTGACTTAAAAAACAAAAAACTGATAATGGATTGCTGTTTGTTGGATTTAAAGACCAGGACTAACTTTAAAGAACTTTTAGCAGATAGTTTACACCCGCTTTATGTTTCTCTGAGGACTAAATGTGGGTCAGTTGCAGAGTTGTGTAGTAGCTAGTTACATTTATTCAATCACATTTACTTGAGTAACTTTTTTTTTTAAATGTACTTTTAGGAGTACTTTCACTGAGCTGTACTTTTTACTTGAGTAATGAAATTATAAAGTTTTTTTACTCTTACTTGAGCACTGAAGGAATGAAAAACAAACATGTTTTAAACCCAAATTCCCCAGACACAGACACACACCTGCAGTTTTGGTTAAAGTTTCATAAATTTTTTATTGAAAGAAACTGATTTGGAAAACTTATTTTTGCCTTATTTTGTTATTTCTGGTTACTTGTATGAATACTTGTCATTTTCAAATATTTCCACTTAATTAAACTTTAGTCTGTCTGATTATGTCGTTTTTAAAACTTAAATGATTGATAACATAATCAGTCACTCGGTACTTGAATAGACTTTTTGCTACTTTTTACTAGAGTAATTTCTTGGACGGCTACTTTTTACTTTTACTTCAGTAAAAATATGCTGAAGTAGTTCTACTCTTGTTTGAGTACAATTTTTGGGTTCTCTGCCCAGATCTGGTCGGTTGTCAGTTTGGGTTCAAAGTTCGTCTTTACGTTTAGGAATGCCTCCAGGCCGAAATGGGGTTAGTAGAAAAACCCCCCAAAACACATCAGCACCCAACCCAGAAAGGTTTTAGCTTTAAAGACGCCTTCAAGGATGGGTGGGAAGCATCTCGTTTTCTTCCAAAGAGCTTTTTTTTCAGGCAGTTTGGGGATTCAAAGGAGCAAACAGAGTGAAACATGAGACTGTATGCTAGCAGTCTCTATTTCTCCTCTGGATGGCTAACATTAGCTGGTAATTTTTCCTTATGGTTGACTCAAAACCTTTGCTAGTCGCCAATTTAAACACATAATTTACTTTCGCTTTACTTTGTGAGCTGTAAAGAAACGAAGCTAACCGGTTTTTCATATTATTCTTCTGTTGAAAACATTTATTGTTATTCTGTTTCTGACAGTCTCTTCATTTAATAACCTGATCTAGGCTAAAACAAACAGCGTTCTCATTTAGAAACACAGAGAGATGAAGTAATATACATTCAGAGGAGAGCAGAGCAGCCAAAAATTGTACTCAAGTAAAAGTAGAACTACTTCAACATTTTTTTACTCAAGTAAAAAGTAAAAGTAAAAGTAGCCATTCAAGAAATTACTCAAGTGAATAAAAAAGTATTTGGTCTGAATGGTACTTAAGTAGTGAGTAACTGATGTAAAACTTAAAAATTACATCTACAGACAGAACAAAACATGAAGTTGTGAGGACATTTTGGCATTTTAAAGGAAAAAAAGGACATAAGTAACAAAAAAATGTCAAAATCTGGCAAAAGAAACATTTTCCCAAATCAGTTTCTTTCAATATAAAACTTTAATAAAAGTTGCATGTCAGTGTCTGGTGAACTTTGACAAAATATGTTTGTTCTTCATTCAGTGAAGTTACTCACTTTTACTTGAGTATCAAGAAATTTTACTCAAGAGTAGCAATACTTAATAAAGTTACTCAAATAAAAGTAAAAGGTTAAGTGTAGTAAAAACACTCCTAAAAGTAATTTGTTTCCAAAAAGTTACTCAAGTAAATATGACTGAGATAGAAAAACTAGCTACTACTCAACTCTGTATACACTGATCAACTGTTGGTTTGTTAGACAAACAGACAACAAAACAAACAAACAAACAAAAAACTGTGACCAAAAAAACAAAACGGGAAGAAAATGCTGAGCATTTGTAACCGACGTAATCTGTTGCACAAGGTAAACAAAGCTCATCTATAAACACCGTCCAACGAGCAACAAGCAAGAAATAACCAAGCAAAATCCACTGCAAAAGCGCCGCAGGAGAGTTAAAGGGGGAGGCGGTAACAGAAACTTAGTAAGTCGCGTTATTGTTTGGATTTTAATCGGTATGTTTTGCATCCAGTGAAAATAAGTATACTGAGAAATAAACTAGACAACCTGCTGGCAATTTAGTGACATTCCCACAGTTGTGGTCTTAACTGGAATAAAATCCCGAGTCCAAAGTGTCCGAGACCGAGACCATCAAAAAGAGACTAGGATCAGTCTGGATCGGTCTGGATCAGTCTGGGTCGGTCTGGATCAGTCTGGATCGGTCTGGATCAGTCTGGGTCGGTCTGGATCAGTCTGGATCGGTCTGGATCAGTCTGGATCGGACTGGATCGGTCTGGATCGGTCTGGGTCGGTCTGGATCGGTCTGGATCGGTCTACAACACCATGAAAACCTCACACAGACCAAGCAAAGGCCCTTCATGATTGGGCTTCATCCGATGTGGATTCATCTCATTATTTTATTCTACCTTAAAAATTACTTACTCCAAATGATCAAAAATATCAAATAGTCTGTCAAACACTACTTTTATATTTGTTTCCATCCTAACATACAACTAAGCTGAAATATGGAAAGAAACAAAAAGATTTTTTTAAAGATAACATTTGTTCAATTAGGTGAGAATATTAAACCCCGTAAAACGAATAAATTGGTGAGACTGGAAGGATGTTGGTCAAGATGCTGACCACAGAAAATTTAAATTAAAAGTCCTTGTTTTGGTTTGATTTAGAGAAAGAAGACACACAAATAGGATTAAACAAATAAAAAACAACTATACAACTTTAGTATTTTTATTATACAATCATAACAATGAAAAGTGTTTATTTGGTTCACAATAGAGGAAGCTCAAAACTGAAAAAGCACACATACAGTATCTTCATCCACAGAAAGAAGAACGATTTTATTTCTTTTAAATTGCAAACGTTTAGCCAAATTAGTACAACACTGCATAATACAAACCTAAAAGCAAAGATTTGTATGTTTATTTAAGCAGCGTTTTCCTCCCTCATGGTTTACGTGTCTCATCTTTGGATTGTTTATGACTGCACAAACTGACCGTTTAGAGGCAAACTGTAAAAATGTCTTATCACAACGCCTCACTGATACGCTGCGTTGCTGCTGAGCGTGTCTCAGGTTAAAAACTGTAATGCAATGTGGCTTCCTCCCTGTGGTTGCTTGGTTTTGTAACAGACTTCTCCTTTGTTTCCTTCTTTCTGTCTTTCATTCCCTTATTTTTATAATTTTTTTTCACTAACCTCATCTGCACCCGTGCCAGTCCTCCACCACCACTTCCCCCCGCTTAGTTCTTGCATTTGTTCTGATCGACCGGGATAATGAATCAGTTGCCCCCCATCTGATGTTGTGGTTTGCAGACTGACGCAGCAACTGAAACTCTTCTTACACTGTAAAAAAAAACGGCCTCATTTTACGGTAAAAAACTGGCAGCTGAGTTGCCAGAAGTTTACCGTCTTTATACGGTAAAATTCTGGCAACCAAAACTGCCAGTTTTTTACCGTATTCCTAAAATACGGTAAAAGTCTGGCAACCACAGCTGCCAGTTTTTTACCGTATTTGCTAAATGCAGGATTTTACCGTATTTGTGAAATACGGTAAAAAACTGGCAACCACAGCTGCCAGTTTTCTACCGTATTTGCTAAATGCAGGATTTTACCGTATTTTTAAAATACGGTAAAATGCTGGCAACCACAGCTGCCAGTTCTTTACCGTACTTTGTAAATGCAGGATTTTACCGTATTTTTAATATACGGTAAAATCCTGGCAACCACAGCTGCCAGTTTTTACCGTATTTTGTAAATGCAGGATTATACCGTATTTTTAAAATACGGTAAAATTCTGGCAACCACAGCTGCCAGTTTTTTACCGTATTTTTAAAATACGGTAAAATACCGTACTTCCTAAAATATGTTAAAAAAAACAAAATGTGGTTTTGCCGTAGTAAATACGGTCATGCTGACTGAGGCATAATATCTACATGAGTGAAAAACACATCCAGACTGTATGATATATTGACATTTTATTGTAAACCCTCCCCCCCAAAAAAAACTTATGGTAAATTACTGGTCTCTGTTCCTACCAGAATTTTACCATACAAATTATAGTACAACAACCAAGGAAGTGTAACTTGTCAAGCATTTCTATACAGAAAGTTATAAAGAAAATAATTTCTAATTAAACAAAAATACAGATTACGAGTAATCCACTTAAAGAAACAATTTCTATTTAAAAAGTCAAGTTAAAAAAAGAACTGATTCTATTTTATGTCCAGTTTCCTCACGGTATTACTGAGATCTGGAAAACAAAAACAAAACAAACAGTATGTGTCCACATAAGAGATAACATATTGTAGAAGACAAAATGGTGATAAAAGGATTCTTGTTCTGGGTTGAGAGTCACAAGTCGCTGAGATCAGACGTTGCTCAGGATGGTTGTAGTCTTCCCAGTCACAGGTTGAAATTGAGACTCGCATGTTGTCAATCGGGTGTTTCCTCTCTGCTGGAAAACAAAAAGAAAAAGTTAGAAAGATGCACTACATGAACATCTTATTCGCTTAAATGTTTGTTTCACCTTTGTTGACTTGCATATGGACACAGGTACTTCAACCAGGTGGTGTGATCATTTCTGACTGAAAATTCAGTAGTTAAACCTTTGTTTGTTGTCAACAGGTGTGATCCTCTGGTCTGCAACCAGACAAAATACACAAACAAAACACAAATAAAAACAAATATAACTGTTTTAGGCAATTTATGAAATAGATACTCACCATTTATCTGAGTCTCATGAAGGCCAATAGGTTGTCTTCAACCATTTATGTAAGTTACATTTCCTGCAAGCTAGCAGAAACAAAGCTGTAAATGTGAACACGTTTCATACAGGCAAACAAATTGATACAGCTGAGACAATTTATGCTAGGTTAGTTTTTCTCAGTCACTTTTGGTGCATTTCTCGAGTCATTGTTGGCATTTACAAAACAGTAAGCGCATTTCTCAAAACAATTTGTAGAAACAGGAAAAATAGCATTTGTTTGCTTTCAAAATCCTTAGTTCAGCTCTTAAAATTCTGTCTGTTAACATATCAGTGACTCAAAATAATAAGTTATAGTCTCTCTATGTACAGATAAGACAGTCAAATCGATTAGTCATGAGAAGAGACTACAAAAGGATCATTTACGCCAGTGTTTCTCAACCCTGGTCCTCAACGCCCCCCTGCTCTGCATGTTTTAGATGTGCCTCTACTCCAGAACAGCTGATTCAAATGATTGGATGACAATCAAGTACTGCAGAAGCTTGTTAATCATCCAGAGATACAATTCAGGTGTGTGGCAGAAGGGAAATACCTAAACCTGCAGGACAGGGTGACGCTGAAGACCAGGATTGAGAAACACTGATTTACGCTTTTGCTATAATTTATTCATGGACCATGCCATGGTGATTCAGAAAGAAAAAGACAGAAATGCAGAGAACAAAAAAAGTAGAAAAGGAGCCACAGGACAATCTCCTCAAGGAAAACTGTACAGTGCTGTAGAAATTACATTACATTTTAATTTCCATAGTCACTTTGTTCCTTAACTCCACTGAGGAATCTTTTTTCCTCAGTGGGGTTAAGGAATGAACAGTAGGGTGGGAGGACCTCCATCAGCATCATGTTGTGGGTCTCAGCCATGTCCTGATGTTGGACTGATGGAAACTGGCAGATGTCCTCAGCCTCTTCTGACTCTTCTTCTGCTTTCCTCCCAACTATTTCCTCCTCAGCCTCACTCCTCTTCTTCTCTCTGGCTGTTCACTCTGCCCAGATACTTGTTCATCAGTTCTCAGACATGTAACATTGTGTTGTGTTCTGACTATATAGAGCATAATGTTGCCAACTGATGGTTCACAAGATGCACCTCCAATCTGTTTCAGAAAACTGGTTGATCGTTGGTTGAGCTAATGGTTCATACACTGACCTGTTAGAGAAACTCAGGACTCACTTGGGAGCAATTTACCAATTCAGGACAGATTTAGAAAATAATAGAATATAAATTAATTAATATATGAGTCACATTATGACAACTTTAAGACTTATGCATGTTAAGACTTACACAATGAACTGATGCTATTTTGGAAGTTGAGAATTCAACACAGACACGTTGTTGTCCTGTTGTCCTCATTTTCTGTATACACCCTTTATCCTCCGGGTCAAAATGACCCGTCTTCAATAAACCCCCAATATAAGCAGCTTAATTGAATTTTAAACACCAAATTCTATCTTGTATATTGTCACTCACCACAAAATGTGTGAATACTTGACTTTTCCCTCTCCACTTGAATTTCTATAGCTTAAGAAAAAAAATGTGCAAAATGAGTTTCGAATGCATTTTTATTCATCACAGTGACTAATTTTCTTTTACTTTTCTCCAGTGAACAAGAGGATGTACAATACAAAAATATGAAACATAACATAACCCATTCAACTAATTGGCACATGTAGGGCAGTATGCAAGTGCACAGCCTTTGCAGATATATTTCTTACACCTGCAGCACACAGTATGTGTTTTACAGTCTGAGGGCAGAACTGACATCTCTTCCTCTTACTTGGCTTAGCTGAGGAAGTGGCTGTGGTAGATGGATCCTCAGGTTGATCAGGAGCTGCTGCACTCTGAATAGCTTTCACAACTGCTGCTGAGGCTTCTGTGTGGGGGACATGCTTCCTTCTTTCAATGAGTGGAGTTACAAGTGCCTTTCCTAGCTGCTCCAGGAACACCCTCTTCTTGTTGTGCTTATGAGACATCCAGGTTGGGTTGATCTCTATCCAAATCACAAAGGCATTGTAGGAGGACACATCAATGATGTTGTGGAAGATGACCAGGGGCCAGCGGGCAGTCATTCTTCTGCAGCTATATGCTCCAATCACCTTATCTAGGTTGTCCACACCTCCTTTGTTTCGGTTTTATTCCAGGATGATGATTGGCTTCCTGTCCTCACGGTCACTAATGTCGCCGTCTTTGTGCAGTGTGCTCAGAAGAACTACATTCTTGTTTTTCTTTGGGAGGTAGGAAACTAGAGTGGTGGTGGGTGTGAAGGCAAACTTTGAGGAGAAGACCTCTCTCTCCTTTGACCCAAGCAGTGCAGGTGGGAGCTCAGGCTTGTTCTTTTGAACTGTACCAACCATGGTGATCTTCCTCTTCAGGAGCTGCTGTCCGAGTTCATAAGAGTTGAAGAAATTGTCACATGTCACATTGTGACCCCTCAGTCCCTCTGTCACATCAAGCACAACTCGCAACCCCTGGTTCTTCTCTGGGCATCCACTGGTTGACTTCCCAGTATAGACTTGCATTTTCCAAGCATAGCTTGATTCAGAAGCCACCCATGACTTGATCCCATATTTTGCTGGCTTGCTGGGCATATACTGCCGGAAAGGACAACAACCTTTGGACAAAAGACATTAGCATCAGTGATTAGTATCAGTGTCACAGAAAACAGTCAAAGAAATCAATAGTGAAAATCACTTTTATTACAAATATGAAAACAGATTACCTCTAAATGGAACCAGTTGCTCATCCACTGTTACATCAGGCTCTGGATTGTAGAGGTAGGGCAACCGCTCCACCCACTTGTCCCATACCTCTCTTATGGCTGCAAGTTTGTCTGTCATACGTCTTGCTGGTCTTGATTCACGGTCATCAAATCGCATCAGTCTTGAGTAGGTGTGAAAGAGTTTGACTGGCATTGTGGCTCGGAAAATTGGCCTTCCACTCTCTGCTCACTTCTGCTACTGATTGATCTGAGACACAACTAAAACTTTGTAACATTTTATGGTTTGTAAATAACTCTGTGACCTTGATTTCAACTCCATTTGCCTCACGGGTCATTTTGACCTGAAGACCATCTTTGTACCTTTTTTTGTACAGCTTACATGGAAATGAGAATAAAAGCAACACTGAACTTTTTCTATTGTCTGGGCCAATCTAGGAAAAGTCTTAAAATCTCAAGTTAAAAACATTACATTTAGGGGATTTTTTGGGGGGGGGGGGGGTTTAACACAGTGGCGGGTCATTTTGACCCGAGGACAACAGGAGGGTTAACATATTTTGATCAAGACGATAAAAGCAAATTACAATTATAAAAGCATAGAAGTGTACATAACCAGCTACATGATGTACAAAAGCAAAACTTGCAAAACTAATTTTTTTGATGTGCAGAAGTGACACAGTAATTTGAAGATTGAACAGGTAGTTTTAAGAATTTCAATTCTGTTCTGAGAGATGCACCCAAACTGAGAAAAGCTGTAAAATATTAATATTTAAATTCTCTTATCTTCAAATCCTTCAACTGTCATGGACCCAGTGACTTTAGTGCAAGTATTTTGGGTGTGAGAGTCAAGAGGTCAAAGGAAAATATTAAATAATATCTCTGATGCCAAGCTTTATACTTCTAAGTATTACCAAAGTATTGAAACAAAAGCTAACATGTTCTTCAGAGATTTAACTTGCATGCATGAACATTTCACACTCAAAGTAATTCAAATTAATTATTGAACCAACCTTGGAAAAAGTTGCTTCTGCCATTAACAATAACTTTAAGCACATGTAGTCTGAAGTAGACCAGAAATATAATCTATGCAGCCGTTCCTACAGAAACATTAATGGAAGTGTTGCATCTGTGAAGATTAAATGTTCCATATAGTAAAAATATCTAGCTGCAGTGCATGTACATAAACAGCATGGCTCAGAAACTACACATTTCTTTGTCAGTTGGTTAAAGTTAGCTAACTACAGTTGAAACCGTGAAAGGGACTCACCTGTGATGTGTTGCCCTTCTCCTCCTGAACGTGCAAAAATAGCAGAAATTTGATTTCAAAGACAGTAGCAGCATCTTGACAAGGACCAGGCCTACTGGGCTCTCAGCACCCTAGTTAGCAACCTTAGTTAGCACAGTGACTTTACTGTGTTGAGTTCAGGACACCACTACAGGAACAGAGTTAAAAGAATCTTGCTGCTGATGCTGAAGGATCAAGCAGCAATGCAAACTAGATAATTATTTGTTTACATGACAAATAACAGTCTCCATTTACTGTAAACCCTACTATTTATCACAATAACAAAATGAAAAACTCTCTAGACCAGGGGTCCCCAAACTACGGCCTGCGTCATTTGGTCTGGCAATGCCGGATCTGGCCCGCCTCCTCATACCAGAGAGCATTCAGTGTATTTTTTCATATATTGTATTTTCTGGTTTGTGGATTTCTCTTCAACCACCAGGGGGCTCTTGAGCAGATGTTAAACTAACTTTCCCTCAAATATATACTAGTCAGTCCCAGTCACCGTTTCACTCACGGTTTTTTCCATTTCCATTCTGGGTAAAAATCTATCTAAAAGCGACCGCGAATGTGTCGTAGTCAGCAACCCCCCCCCCCCCCCCCCCCCCCCCCCCCGTCGACAGTTTCAAAGACAGAACAGCCCCCCCCCCCCCCCCCCGCCGACAATAAGTTTCTAAGGTATCTTTCTCCAAAAACTAAGACCGGCCCCCGAGCAGAGAAAGGAACAGCTATGTGGCCCTCGCAGGAAAAAGTTTGGGGACCCCTGCTCTAGACTATTCTCTACTAATAGCACAATATTTAAAACCAAGTGTGGGATTTGTGAAACTTCAATGATGGGTGACTTTACAACTTGTATGATTTTGGATAACACTAGAATTGTTCTTTATTGAAGTTTCACAAATCAGATAAAGGTTTTACAAATCCCACACTTGGTTTTAAATATTCTGATATGAGTTGAGAATAATCTAGTCCAGATTTGAAGAGTCTAGGTGTTGTAGTTTTTTAGCTAGAGTAAATTAAAGATGCTGATTGCAGTGAAAAATTAGGTGGAATTGCCCTTTAGCCATTTCCCAAATTGGAAGCAGCAATTGGAAACCAACTTCAGCTTCATTCAAGCAAGAGGGGCTAACATACAGTTCTCTTAATGTTAATGATCAAATGCTCTCATAAATGATGGTGGCGTTGGCTGTAGGAGTTTGCTTTGCAATCGGTGGATCGCCAGATCGATGCCTGGTCTACTGCTGAGATTTCAGTTTGGTGTATTAAAGGCATTATTAAAAAAGAAACCAAAATATCACACCAGCATTCTGTTCTTTGTAAAAAATTATTTTGCAGTCTTGTTTACGCTTTTACATTGTAGATCTAAACATCAGCAAAATTTGTAATTTTGGCTGATTGCTACTGTTAAGTTTAGGGTAATTAACTGCTGGCAATATTACAATTTTTTAAGAACTTTACAATTACTTATATTTTTACACTATATTTCTGTATTTTCTACATTCGTGACTGTCACAATTATTTAGGATATATGTTTATTCAGTTATGATAATGCCATGTATTTTCTACGGCAGTATAATGCTGTGAATATTCTGGTCAGTAACTGCTGGCATTTTACAATTTTTTACCGTAAATTTACTGACTTTCTTTGCAGTTTCGACTTACGGTAGTTCCATGTAATTTCTACGGTAATGCAATGTTTTTGGATACGACGGTCAAACACTGTTGGTCTTTTACCATTTCTTACCATAAATTTACTGACTTTCTTTGCAGTTTCGACTTACGGTAGTTCCATGTAATTTCTACGGTAATGCAATGTTTTTGGATACGACGGTCAAAAACTGTTGGTTTTTTACAGTTTTTTACCGTAAAATTACTGACTTTTTTTACAGTGTACATAAACCAGCGTAAGTGTTGGGCTGTCTGTGTGTTTGGGCGGGTGGAGGGTCTGAGGCGCTCTGCGTAGCCTACTCACATGTGCAAAGATATAAACATTAACAGTTGACTCAAGTTTTATTACAGAAATGTAATAAAATGTGCTTCAGATGCTAGTAGCTTTCATCATCGTTAGTCCAGATTACAAGTTACATTTATTCAATTACATTTACTTGGAAGAAATGTACTTTCAGGAGTATTATTATTACGCTGTACTTTGAGTAATTTTATTATGAAGTATTTCTGCTCTTACTTGAGTAAAATTTCTGGATTTTCTGCCCACTGAATGAAAAACATGTTTTAAATCCCAGGCAGACTCACACCTGCAGTTTTTGTTAAAGTTTCATAAGTTTTATATTGAAAGAAACTGATTTGGAAACATTTTATTTTGCCAGATTTTGTTATTTTTTTGTTACTTATTGTCATTTTGGTCCTTAAAATACCAAAATTTCAACTTTATATTTTGGTCTGTCAGATTATGTAATTTTAAAATATTAAACGATTAATAATTTCATCAGTTACTCAGTACTTGATTAGACTTTTTTACTCTGACTTTAGTCATTTCCTGGACGGCTACTTTTTACTTTAACTTGAGTAAAAATATGTTGAGCCAGTTCTACTCAATTTTTGGGTTCTCTGTCCAGCTCTGGCCCATGTAAAGATGAGTAAACGATTTTTCTTTTATAAGAGGCGCATGTTTCAAAGAGATCTTTCTTGGCAGGAGGAACAGGCCCACAGGATCACAGGATCTCCACCGTACTTGACAGTAGAGATCAGCTGCTTTTCAGCACATTCATGGATTGCTTCACATCAGACTCAAAGAGCTTAATCTCATCAGAGAAAACGGGTCAGGCTTAAATCTCAGGAGCACTTAGCCAACACAACACATTTACATTTGTGAAGGTAGGACAGAAAAAGGCTTTTATTTGGAAGGTAATGCAAACAAATGTTTGGTCTTATAAACAAGTCTATGGGTCGCCAGACTTGTTTAAATCGTTTTAATCTAACTCCAGTTCATTTGCCTGGAAAGTCTGGTTCGTTTGGGGAGGTGTGAATGTGAACTCTGGTCCACCTACAAACCTTGGTCTCGGTTCGGTTAAAATGAACTTTGGTGTGGTTTGAATACAAATGTGAACACCAAGTGGCCTGGAGAAAAAGCAGGAAGCTTTTGGATGCAGGGCATTCTGGGTAAATACAACCAAAACAAACCCGCAAGTCTGATGCTAGCAGGAGAAATGGCTCGTTTTTTTGATTTTTTTTACCAAAGACGGAAGAGAAATCCTAAAACCGCTCAAATCTGACGCTACTCTGTTTTTGTTTACATTTTGTGAAGAAGGAAGTTGTGCTCTGTGTCTTCTTGGTGCAGCGCCACCACAGGCAAGGAGGGGAACAGATTTTTCAACTAGTTTGGATCATTTAACCAGTGGTTCTATAATTGGAGATTATTTTTTTTACCTCCATTACCGTCCTCCCCCTTGTTTTATTTGTCAAAGACGCGAGTGACTCAATTACATACACAGTTCAGATAAGTCACCATAACTATGCAGATGATATGCTGCTCTGCATTACAATGTCACCAGTTGATGATGAACCCATTCATGCACCAAGCAGACAAATTGCCTTGTTGCTGAAATGTTCTCCACAAATAAAATTATGTTGCCTTAATAATACACATAAGAAAAAACACAACAGCAATAAAAACCCAATCATAACTATAAACTTCTTGGAAAAAAATAATTCTAAATGTAAATTACTGAGATCTGAAGGTTCAGGTTAGATTTTATTGCCAGGTTTGTACGGTCATGCTTAAAGCCTTCCATTTATTTCTGAATCTTTTCAGAGGCGTGATATTGTAAGCGAGTGGTGAGAATTTCTGCTAAAGTCTCTCTGAACGATTTCCTGAGACAACTTTTCGTTGCAACACATCATGTCTCTGTATTGTTAATCGAGTGCAGAGTACTTGACAATTGACCTCCTGGATTGTATTGCGTTTAGTGGCGCACATTAGCATGTTACTAGCATGAGAAAGTGCCTCACTATGGTCTCATCTACTCACAGCTGGACAGTCCAGCTGTAAATGTCTGATCATCTACTTCCAGACATTAAGGACACCAATCAGACCACCCTTTTTGTTTGGTGGGCTATGTGTTTATTGCGCCTTTCTACTATCTTGAAAGGTCCTTACACAGACTGACAGACATGATCTAAGGAGTTACCACCTGCAACAAGACGCCCGGAGCTGGAAGAACGAGTCCACAGACGGGCGCTGGAAGTTTAGTGCAGTTATGTCTCTACGGCCGTCTAGCTGCCAAGGAGATTAATATAAATAACTTTGTAGGTGGGGCTTCTTGGTGTTACTGCCTCTCTATCAGAGCAACGGACAGAAACTACAAACAGAGGCAAAGGAAAAACATTAGCTGTTGAAACTCCTGACAGCTACGTTGGTAGAATCAACTCACTCACTCTTTGGTTACCTAGCAACTCACTCTTTCTTTGGTTACCTAGCAACAACCTGTTGAGTAACTTGCGCAGCAGCAGTTCAAGGTTTTGTTTAAAAACAGCAAACAATGGCGTGGAGTGAAAACTGGATAAAACAGGAAAGGTCACACCACCAGTTTGGAGGTATTTCAGAAATTAAAAGTAAAATATGAATCAAAAATTAATAATACTGACTGATATGAAATGCTATATAGTGTTGTAGGTTTTTCCTCCATAGGAAAGCCTTTGAAAAAGCTGTCAGTGAGGCTGAGTGAGATGTTTGAGGAGCAACAGCAGAAGGACATTTCCTCCACCTTAAGTCTGCACTTTGTTTGTCACGTGACGATGGTGGTTTACTTTAACTTTGGCTGTGACTGTGAAATGTCACTTCCCACGGCAGTTAGCGGGGCACTTTGGGTGGAGACGAAGACGAGGGAGGGGCAGCTTTATAGGGGCAGATACAACACAATATCCCACTGTGGGGTTGTTAAGGTTTATGGTCCGCAGTCTGTTCACAGCAGAACAGAAGGGATGTAACAAATGCTTGACTTACAGTATCTATAAACTGATTCTTTAAAAAAAATAATAGTGTTTTCATGCAAAATAATAATAATTAAAAAAACGTTTAAAATGTAGCTGCAAAAAATAGTCTCTCTCATCTTCACAAACATGCACATAAGCCTGGTGACTGAGCCCAGTCTGAGCCTTTCTTGGCCTCTTTGTTGAGCCCAGCATGACAAGAGCGCCATTGTCCCAGGGCTCGTCCATATGTCCCCGAACACACAACGGCGAAGCGCTTCGGACAAAACGAGCTCGCAGGATCTGAACTAACTGTCCTCTGAGGCTTAAGTCCAGCACCAAAGCTCTTCCTCCGCTTCACGTGGCCTTTCTGCTGTCGGGTTTCAACAGATATGAAGCTGCCGCCTCCTCTGCAGTTGAACAGCTAATGACTGGATTCAGGCCATCTGATAACAAGAGAGGCTTGTGCCGTTTAAATCAATAAAAAATGGATCATCTCCAGTGAAGAAAAGGGGAATTTTACAGTCTGCCAGTCATTAAAACAGTGTAAATATATTTACTTATTGTATAATAAGTATGCAGATAACTATGGCGTTCAGCCAGAAGACTAAAAAAGTCAATTTATATTGGAATAACTGACATGGAGCTTGAAATATGAAAACATTAAACATTACAAGCAGTGACGGCCTTACTTCAAAAACCAAATTTTCCGGAATTCTCCATTAATTTATCAACAGATTGATTGATTGACGGATGGACGGACGGACAGATGGACGGATTCTATTCTTTTCCATAGAGGCCATAAAAACAATTAAATCAAGTTCAGTATTTTTCCAGACTTTTGCACATAGTTTCAAATAATTATTTACTAAACATGTTTCTACAGTTTTCCAGCAACCTATTGGCATTATAGACGTTTTCTAGTTTGTGTTGTTCATGAACAATAAGACAAAATGTATCCACTTTTTATTATTAGCCTGTCTTCTAATCAACTAACAGGATGTTGATTATTCTGACAAAACAAACAAAAGTCGGGAAAATATTGCTAAATATCCTATCAGCACCTTTGGGAAGAGATGGAAAATTTCCTTCCTCACCCGTAATCTAAACCAAAACATTCTGCATTTATTTGAACAATGAATCTGCAAACAGCTTCTAATAAAACAAAACAGGAAGTAGTTTCCAGAAATGCATCGTCTGTGACGTCCGTCCTGCTAGATGTGATGCTGCGGCTCAAAACGAAGTCGTTTAGAATAGAATATAGAATATAGAATATAGAATATAGAATATAGAATAGAATATAGAATAGAATAGAACAGAAGTACTTTATTCATCCCAGCAGGGAAATTATTTTGCAGTTACAGCATAGAGACAAGACACAATAACAACTACCACTGAGTAGTAGTTACTACATATAAAAAAACATCCATCTTTATCTCTCCCTGGCTGCCCTTTGTCATGGAAGCTGATTCTTTTGGGTCATTTCCATTTCAAACCGCTTTGCGTCTGAATTGGTCGTTAGGTTGCTGTTTCCAAGCCGTTCTCGCAGCCTGCTCAACCGGTCTATCTCGGCTGAATTTTCTCCTCCACCTTCATTGATTTTTATCTCAGTTCTTTCAAGAAATGCGTATTTTACAGAGACTGAATAGCTTCGTGTAAACATGGAGGGAAAATCAAATGCTAAACTACAACACAGGTTTTTATGTGGTTTTATATTTTTCATGAAATGTGATCTGAACAAATCAGAAGCAGAAAATTTATTTTTCTCTGGTTCAACCTATTTAGATCTTGTATCCAGCCATTTAGCAAGAGTTGGATAGTAACTAGTTAGATTTACTTCAGTAACTTTTTTGGAAAAAATTTACTTTTACTTGAGTAATTTTATTATGAAGTATTTCTACTCTTACTTGAGTAAAAGTTCTGGATTTTCTACCCACTGAAAGAAAAGCAAACATGTTTTAACCTAAAATTCAACAGACACACAGCTGCAGTTTTTGTTAAAGCTTCATCAGGGTTTTATTTAAAGAAACTGATTTGGAAACAATTAGTTTGTTATTTTTTGTAAGTTTTGTCATTTTCATCCTTAAAATACCAAAATTTCCACTTAACTTTTTATATTTTGGTCCATCTGATTATTTAATTTTAAAATATTACATAATTTATCATTTGATCAGTTACTCAGTGCTTGACTAGATGTTTTAGCAAATACTTTTTACTTTTACTTGAGTAAAATATGTTGAAGTAGTGCTACTATTATTTGAGTACAAATAAAGTTTGTATCTTAATTATTTCCCTTCTTATTCTACACACAGTCTTGCTTTGTTACTTAATTTCTTCGTGGTTTGTTTTTTAGTTTATTTTTGTATTTTACTCTTTGTGCAGATGTCTTCTTTTTCTTCTTCTTCTTTTGTACTTTTTTGGCCTTGGAGTGTGAACCAGAATGTCATGCCAAATAAGTGAAATACATATGTAAAAAACTCAAAATAAAACAATAAAATTTATCATCTCCCGCCGTAAACGTTTAGTCTGATTGAGCTTCAGGCAGTGAGAGTTTGCATCTTTTTATTCGGTGTATGTAAACATCTGGCTTCAGCTGTATTTGTTCTGTCGTTAACAGTTCCTCTTTCTGTAATGAACTTTTCAACGTTAAACATTAGTGCTGCTAAAATATGGAGCAACTCAATCTAGATTTAAGGTGCTGATTTATGAGCTGTATAAAGTGTCAGGAAATATTTGCTGCCCTGATAGGAGCAAAATGTTTTAACGGCTGAAAAAAAAGAGAAAGGCCGTGAAGAATGATGAAGAATGAAGAACATAGAATAAATGTTAATAAAGGCGGAAATTAATGCCAGACTGTTGAATCATTGTCATAAATTTGTGTTCTGGCTCATTTCAATAAAATTAAATAAAGCTGATAAAGTGAATGGTTACAACTGGTCATAAACAAACAAAACACTGGTTACCAGCCTGTCACAATAATTCATTTTGCTGGATGATAAATCGTACCAGCAGTTATTGCAATAAATGATGATATTGTTGTTTTGAGGCCATTTTCAACTAATATAATGGTGATGGCTTAATAATACAAGAACACATTCTCAAAGATCAATAACCTTTAAATTCTAATAAACATTTAACTTTGGAACTGGAAAACATTTTGAAGCTCCAAAACAAAATTCTGTAAACTCTGTAAACAAAATTGACTTCAAAACAAATGAGCTAATTGAGACCAAAACATCAGATTTAAGACTTTTGTCATCCAGTTTCTGGTACAAAGAGAAAAACTATTATTGATATTGCTTTAATTTATTATGCGATTAATTGATTTATTGCTCTTATTTATACTCTTTGTGGCTTATAATCCTCCTGAATCATATTGAATTTTAAATTTTAAAAATGTGATAAAACATTAAATAAATAGTAATAACTATGATGCCAATGAAGTCCAGAACATTCTCGTCTTACTTTGGTCCTCCAGCGGACCGTCTTAAATGTTTTCAGTTGACCAGCTGAACTTGACCCCTGACCCCTCCCCGCCATGCAGCCGACGCATTATGGCACTCTTTCATCCGACTCTCTCTTTTTCTTTCCCTAAGAAGGAATCCCTGACTTCCTCTGTTCGCCTCAGTCTCACGGAGAACAGGAACAGCTGCTCCTGCTTCCTACAACGACATTATCTCCAAAGAAAGACGTGTGTGTGCGTGTGTGTGGGTGTGCGTGTGTGTGTGTGTGTGTGTGTTTGGGGGCTGGGGAATGAGTGTTCTGCCACTGGATTATGTTTTCACAAAGGACTGGACCTCCCGCTGCTGTAAATTTCCCGCCAGTCCGTTTCCTGTTTTCTGGAATCTGGCAACGTGTCGCACACTAATTCACACATGTTCGGTCCCAGCTGCTCACTATGATGCAACTGGACAGTACACCCCGAGGGTTTATGCAAAATAAAGACTCCCTTTCGTCAAACATAATCCATATATTACATTATCACATCTTTTGGAAATCGCCTTAGAAGTCTGCAGCGTCCTATTTGTCCCATGACAATGATAAAAAGATTATTTTTCACAGTAATGCCAAATGGCTGTTCTTTATACTCACCACATGCTCAACATGTGGCTTAGCTTCTGCTAATTTCCAATACGACTGAGTGAAGGATGTGTATAATAATAAAGCTATCGGATTAAAGCCATGATTTAATGCACAGTCGTCTATTTCTAGGCTGAGTTATTATTTCTTTAAGTTTTTATTGAAAATTATTGACTACATATAGTTTGTCCACTAATTATGGCTAAAATTTGTTTCTGTTGGATGATAAGGACTTAAATTGAGTCGGATGTGGGCAGACAAGAAAATATGGATATTTATGTGATTGTTTTCAAAGACTAGGTTACATTTTATGCAACTTTTATGTCATTGATGTGAGACATGCATCATATTTTTGCACCAGAAGAAGCCAAACATGGTAAATCTGGATGTAAACAATGGTTGAAAACTACAAACATCTCAATCCAACACCACTGGTGGTGGATTGAGACCACCTCTGTCAACCTCTGTATCAACTTCTGTCCATACAGTTATCGACAGAAGTTGCAGTCAATGCTCCACAAAAGGCCGTTGCTATTAGTTAGGCCTGTCATGAAAAGAAATTCACTGGATAAAATGTCCCAGAAATTATAGCAATAAATGATAGTATTGTTGTCTTGAGACCATTTTCAAGTAATAGTAAAAATTGGATAATAATGCAAGAATACATTCTGAAAAATGAATAAACTTTAAGTTCTAATGAACATTTAACACTGGAAGTGGAAGACATTTTAAATATCCAAAATAAATAAACAAAACAAATCAGCTTCCTTCGTCTTGTTATGATCTTGTCTGTGGATCTGAAATATGACGGCGGCCATTATTCCTTCTGAAAACAATGCGTTGAGTGACACTTTCTTCTTCTACTTATGCAGGTCGCTTTAAGATTGTAAACCGTCCACACAGAAATCGGTTTAATTAATAGTATGAACGACCAATCAATTTATCATCCAGTAAATTTGTAATTGTGACAAAATATGAAAAATAAAGCATATTAATGCACTGAATATTTAGTTAGAAGCATTTGCTTGCCTGTCGTGGCAACAAATTTTGCTAAACGATAAATTGTCCCAGAAATTATCGCAATAAATGACAATATTGTTTTTTTTTAAAACCATTTTCAAGTAATATAATGGTAATGTTATGATAATACACTCTCAGAACTAAACTTTAATTTTGCAAAGAACAATAAACTCTCAAACTGGAAGATATTTTCAATATCCAAAATAAAACCCACACACAATCAAAACCATAAATAAAATGTATTATGAAGTCTTTGTAAACAACATTGCCCTTCAAAAACCATTCATTTAATTTGATTAATCGCTTATTGTGGCAGGCCGTATTGCTACACTGAACACATCTTTACTTTCTGCATTGAATCAAAAATCAACACATTACACTTAGTCGCAGATTACAAATAAAACTTCATAAACGTGACTAAAAATAGCGACTGGACCAAATCTTGATGCAGGATCTGCAAACATGTGCACCAAACGTTGGTGCAGCACATTCTGATGAAGATGTGCAGACTGACAAATGTCCGAGAGGACAAATGTCGTCCTCTCTGACGCACACACATGCAAACCTTCAATGCCAAACTGTCAACTGCCACAACTGCTGGCTGTTAGGTACGGCGAATGTGTGAGGGAGACAAACTGGAACTTGTTGGCTGCAGACAGTCTCGGCCCTTTGTTGCAGCATGAAGTAACAGAGCGGAGGTGTAGCGCGGTGCTAAACCAGAACCGTCCCGTCAGCAGCTACTGCCGTGTTATTTTAATGGGCCACTGATGGATGTTTGCGCCTTGTCTTCAGCTGCAGCCCTTTATCAGTAACTTAATCCGAGGTTTTAAAGTTTTTGACGTCCGAGAAACAACATCATACTCTGCGGCTCACATGACAGCATTTACGAGGAAAATATTCTTTAATGGAACCAGAAAAAAAGCATTCAATGTCTGCAGCTATGAAATCTTCAAAACTGCACTGTGTCCTTGGGTATTTGCTCAGTTTTCATGAATAGAATCAAGCTGTGTGTTTCCAATCATCTGTGTAAAATGCATGCATCTGTTACAGCACAACACTGTCACTTTAGTTTTGATACTTGGAAACGTGGAAGTTCCCTCTGTTTGACTTTCCCTGCAGCAGAAGTGATTTAATTTGATTTGGGAAAATATAATTTACATGCCAAACATATTGTAGAGTAAATGTCTTACAAACAGATTATGATCCATGAGGATTTTCTAAATAAGATTCCTGAAAAGAACCCTAGTGGTGCCAGAACAGATACTTGGAAACAGAGTAAATTTGGTACAATCCTGCAATTTTCAGATGCATTTCTTCTCCAACACAACTGAATCGAACAAACTTGCTCCAATTTATTTTGAATGTTGAAGAGTTCAATCCATTTGATTCATTTTAATCTCTAAGACTGTACAGCAAATATACTCCAACTTAACTGACTGAGTTAGCTTAAAAATGCTTTGAATACTTTAGAAAACTTCAGATTTTGAACAGTGTGTTCAATTAGGGACCAAAATTGCAACATTTGCTACATTTTCAGGTGCTGCCATTCTCTTTTTCACTGCACTGTCAAAGGAACCAAACCCGTTGAAAAACGAGTTCCCCTCCTCACCTGTGGTGGTGCTACACCAAGAACCACTGAAGAACACAACATGAACTCAACGTGAGGCCATCGGTCTCAACATGAACTCGGTGTCCTCTGTCTGAAGAAGACATTGAGTTCAACTTTCTTGTTTGCAAAATGTTAACAAAAACATAGCATCAGATTTTAGCAGTTGTAGGATTTGTCTTTTTTCTTTGGTAAAAGACAACAAGCCATTTCTCCTGCTAGCGCTAGCATTTGTTTTGGTTGTATTTATCCAGAATGCCTCGACACTTTCTGCTGCATTGTGTTCTTCGGACCACTTAGTGTTCACATATGCATTCAAACTGCACCAGAGTTCACTTCAACCAAACCAATACATAGGTTTGTAGGCAAACCAGAGTTCACTTTTTAGAGCCGCATCAGATTTCAGTTGTGCGTTCACACCTCCCCGAACAGACCAGACTTTCTAGACAAATGGAGACCAAGACAGCAACTCTTATCACAAAAGGTTTGTGGTTGTTTCTGCAGGACAATACAGACATCTTTCTGCCTATGTGTGGTTTATCACACTAGTTCTGTCTCCACTGAAAAAACATCGATCGGAGCATCGTGAAAGGAGGAGAATGGGAAGCTCTTATTTTAGGGTAAATTCACACCAGCTCTATTTAGTCCACTTTAATTGAACTCTGGTTCCTTTGGCTACAAACCTCGATCTCAGTTCGGCTGAAGTGAACTCTGATGCGGTTCAAATGCATATGTGAACGCCAAGAGGACCAAAGACCGCTCCAGAAGCAGGAAGTGGATTATAGAGCATAGCATTCAACCAAAACAAATCTTTAAGTGCAGTGCTAGCAGGAGAAATGGTTTTTACCAAAGACAAAAGAGAAATTCTACAACTGGTGAAATGTGAGATTTGTTTACACTTTGTGAAGAATGAGTTATTGTCTTCTTCAGTTATTTGTGCTGTTTCCTTCAGTGGTTCTTAGTGCAGCACCACCACAAGCGAGGAGGGGAACAAGTTTTTCAAATGGGTTGGTTTGTTTGACACAGAGAAGTGTGAAAGTGTTACAAATCCAGCAATCTAACCGAGCCTAGAGATGATCTTAGATTAAGCTATACTAAAACTGATCATTTCAGTTATTTTTAACAAAGTTTTAAACAACATAAATTCAACATTAGCAAAAAATCTAAAAAGTTTCCATGTAAATATTAAATGCTGGTTTCTTAAACCTCTACTTCTCAAAGCTCTTTGGATTCTTTCAGTTCTCTCTTGCAGGGTGTTACACAGCATTTGGTCTGGCATTATAGGAATGCTGGGCATCAATGAGAATAATATGGAGGTCAGGGGGTTAAAAGTTCTCTCTTTTATATTTTTAAACACAGCTTCATTGTCCAGTCGTCCATTCAGCTGCCATGATGCTATTCAGAGTCACTGCACCCTGTTTAAAAATCCAGCTTGGTCCCTCCCAGTGAGGATCATGGGAATATTTAACATTTGGGGACTGTAGCGAATAACCACTGACATATGAGTCACACAGCACTGGATAAAACCATTGACTTGTACTGGAAATGAATGGGAGTGGATACTGGAAGTCAGTGACTAAATGTAAGCTGCTTGGTTACCTTTGGAAAAACTTTTCAACCAATTTTAATAATAAACTGTACTTGACTGCATTGCTTGACAGCTAAACATTAGCAGTGCATGAAAGATTAATTTACGTTCCCAGGCAGGAGGCGGCCATTTTCCCTCTAGGGAATTCTTGGATGTGGCTGGAAAACCTCCAAAGAAAAACATAGAGGACACAGAACAGCAATCCTTATCAGTTCAGTTTCAGACAAATCGCCTCCATGATCAAACCCAACGTAAATGATTGGAAGAAAATTATATTAATGATCTAAACCTCTATGATGTTGTACTCTCGATAGACATGAAGGGGTAAATTTCCGCCAAAAAATCTCTGGAAGTTTCCAGAAAAACAAGGAGTTTGAAAAGTTGACTTAAAAATTCAGATCTTTTTGGTTATACTCAATTTCATGTTTTTTCTAGAAAAAAACATTAAAATGTCTGAGTTTGAACTACCGCAAATTTTCTAGAAAAAATGTAAGATTAATCTCATAAATTTTCTAGAAAAAAAAAAGAGCATTTCTGAGTTTTAAATGTGGAAAATTTTGAAGACAGAAATTTTTTTTAAAAAGTGGACAATTTAAAACTTTTGAAACTCAGAAATTCAGAAGTTTTTTCCAAAAACATTCCAGAAATTAGTTTAAAAATGTATAAGTTTCCTCTACCAAACAAATTTGCAACTTTTGAATCTTACAGGTTTTTTTTTTCCTGAGATTAATCATAACATTTCTGAGTTTGAGGAAGGATATTTACTCATGTCTTTTTTCTGTCTAAAAAAGGGCAGATTTCCACCAAAGAAATCTCAGAAATCTTCTAGAAAAACAAGATATTTCTGAGTTTGAAAAATCAAAAATGAAGTAGGAAAAAAAATCTGAACTTTTCCAGTTTTCATGCAGAAATTTACTCTTTTTATCTATTTACAATGGCCTTATTATGCCGTCATGAAACCTCTATAAGATAAAGTTTAATTTACATTTTTTACCAGAAATCGGGCCACTGTAAGTCCTCTCTCTGTAGTAAATGCAATGTAATGACAACTCGGACACAAACTACACTGGGTCTAAATACAAAAACCAGTCAATGTACGTTAGCCGTTTCCCGGCTACATGCGTCTCCTGTCGGCAGATCTCCAGACCAAACACACGCTGACATAATTACTCCTGGAGGAGAAACATGACTAACAGAGGTAGGAGTGTGTGTTGGTGTGTCTGTGGCAGACTTTAAAACAAACACGAAAACACAAGCCACATTGTATGCACAGAACATGGTTAGCATTAGAGCTAACAGAGCTAACCGTGTAGCCCCCCCGGGGTCGATAAGCAACTGAGGCGCTTTGACCGCATCCTTTGGCTCACATTGATAATCCGAGTAACGGGTGTCACAAGGCTTACTCTGGGTGTGTGTGTGTGTGTGTGTGTGTGTGGTTGGCTGTGTGGTAATGTTTGAGCGAAGAAGGGTTAACGAACACAGCTGCCGTCAGTTGGAGTGTACAGCCGGAAGTGTGGATGTGGTTTACAGTTGACTGTATCTGTGTTTGTGTGTTCCTGTATGGGAACATGAAAACTTAGCAGAGAACTTCACAAATTTAGGATATTTTTATTTTTTTTAACGGTGGCATTTAATGCCTGCAGCTACTTGGGGTTTTGTTTGTTTGAATATATTTGGAGACAAAAGTTCTTGTTTTGATAATGATCAATAAGTAATATGGGAAAAAAATATGGGAATATTTGAGATTTGTAATTCAGTGAATAGTCAACTATGATACTCGTCTATTCTTATTGGTGATAAATTCCCAAAAAGCAGCAAGGAATTGGAAAAAGATTCTGAATTGTTCAGGTTAAATTAAAATATAAAAAAAGTCTGGCCAAATCTTGGTTGCGTTCTGCGTAAATACAACCAAAACAAATGTGAGTTTGTCACTCCCGGAGAGATAACTCGTTTTATTTTACCAAAGTCAAAAAAGAAATTATACAACTGCTAAAATGTGACGCCACTGCTTACATTTAGTTAAGAAGGAAGCTGCAATTAGTGTCTTCTTAAGAGATTTTTGTGTCGTTTTCTTTCGTTTTTTGTAGTGCAGCGCCACCACAGGTGAGGAGAGGAACAGGTTTGACAATTAGTCTGGTTTGTTTGATACAGCGCAGTGTGAAGGCGAAACACAGCAGCTGCAAATGTAGCAAATCTTGCTATTTCGGTCCCCAACCGAATAAAGTCTAGCGGACTGTCGGGTGTGAAAACACCCCTAATGTAAATGCTTCTAAAATTCAGCTCTAACTTATTTCCAAAGCGTTTTGTTTGGAAGCTTTCGGGACCAAAATTGCTACATTTATTACGTTCTCAGCTGCTGCGGTTCACTTTCACTCTGCATTGTCAAACAAACCAAACGTTTTGAAAAACCTGTTCCCCTCCTCACCTGTGGGGGCGCTGCACCAAGAACTTCTGAAGGGAACATCATGAAAACGTGTGAAGAAGACTCTGAGGCCTACTTTCTTCTTCATGAAATGTAAACAAAAATGGAGTGGCGCCAGATTTTAGCAATAGAAGGATTTCTCTGTCTTTGGCCCACAGGCCGTTTCTACTGCTAGCGCTATGCTAGCATATTTGTTTTGGTTGTACTTACCCAGAATGCCTTGCGCTGTAGTCCACTTCCTGCTTTTGAAGTGATCTCCGGTCCCCTTGATGTTCACACATGCAGAGTTCACTTCAAACAAACCAAACCATGCGAACCAAAGGGTTGGAGGTGGACCAGGGTTCACTTTTTTGGTCCACATCAGAATTCAGTTGCACATTCACACCTCACCAAACAAACCAGACTTTGTAGACAAACGAACTTCAGTAGGATTAAAGCGGACTAAACAGGTCTGGTGTAAATGTACTCTATCTCCTTTGATTCTTCAGGTGTGGCTCTGAGTTTTAGCACTTTTAGAAAACACCAGTGTACATGGCAGAACAGTGACAGCAGCGTTACATCGTTTGTGACAGAGTATCGCATGTTAGTAGCTAACAGGCTGACTGCAAAATTACAGATTTATTATGTGCAGAGGTGGGTACTCCACTCCAGATTTGTACTCAATAGTAGCACTACTTCAACATATTTTTACTCAAGTAAAAAGTAGCTGTCCAAGAAATTACTCAAGAGTAAAAAAACATATTTGGTAAAAAGTATACTGAAGTAACTGATCAAATTATCAATTGTTTAATATTTAAAATGACAATCAGACGGACCAAAATTTAAAGTTAAATAGAAATTTTTGTATTTTAAGGACCAAAATGACAATAATTCACATGGCAAACAAAAAATAACAATGTCAAGCAAAATAAAATGTTTCCAAATCAGTTTTCTTTAATAAAAAAAACTCATAAAACTTTAACAAAAACTGCAGGTGTGTGTCTGTGTTTGGTGAATTTTTGGTTAAAACATGTTTATTTTTCCATTCAGTGGATACAATATACAGAAATTTAACTCAAGTAAGAGTAGCAATACAGCATAATAAAAATGACTGCATCGGCGTTTCATTTCTTTTAAATACACAAAAAAACTCTGGCGTTTTGACACAAATTCTTTCCTCCACCTCCAGAACAGAAACATTTTCAGTGTTGTGATGGTGTCAACTTTCTTTCAGGTTTATTCAGAGAATATCGTTATTTTTTTCCCCCAAAAGAAAACATGACGACAGCTGATTCTTGCTCCGTTCTGCAGGATTAGAAACATGGAGGGGGAAAAAACTCTGCGAGTCACAACAAGCAGGTGCAGGAGTGTACAGTCCAGCTTGGTGCTGTTGTCTGTGGGTGTGTTCAGCGTGTTCAGAGCGTGCTCGCATTGTGTATCCATTCTCTCCTGCTGTAGCTGTAGAGTGGGTCTTTTTATGCGAGTGTCATGTTCCTTCCTGTCTGTGAAGTGAGCGCGTGAAAGGAGGGCAGATATGGAGACCGACAGAAAGGAACTGCCTCTTATGTAAAAAGCGCACACAGTTCTCAAATACCTCTGGCTGGCATGGACAGCTGGTCGGTTGGCGGGAAAACGCTAAGGACCAGCTGTCAATGAGACGAGAGGCAGAAGGGCGCGAAAATGGGGTGCTCACACTCATCAAGACGGGGAACGACGCAATAAAAGGGATAAAAATCCACTGACATAAACATACAAAGAGGCAGGAAACAAGGAAGAAGCATAAAAATAAAATATAGAGGTGTAAAAAAGGGAAACAACATCCATTTCAGGATATTCTTTAAATGAAAGCAAGAAATCCTAACAGAAGCAGTAGTAACCATTGTGGGCCACTAGGTAGCGATAATGTTGACATTAACTTTCTGAACATAATTAGCAGTGATATTTTTAAGCAAAACAAAAGGTTCACTGCAATAAGACAACCTCTTACCAAGTACTTTTAGTTTCCAGTGCAAATATCTTAGTAGACTTGAAATAAGACAAAACTAACTTACAAGTAACTTTTCAGCAAGATATGTTGTTTTAAGTCAATGATTGCTTAATATTGAAGAAAAAGTTCTAGTTTGACTGGTAGTTTCACATGAACTGGCACTCTGCCGTTACCTAGCAACCCCCGCCAAGCCAAGCCCGTTGCCTAGCAACCCAGTCCTAGTTCCACTGGCAGATTATTTCATTTATAACATGAGAAAGATGTGTTGTTATAAGTGAAATAGTCTGCCAGTGGAACTAGTACTTTTTCATCAATATTAAGGAAAGATTTACTTAACACACGCTCCTATATCTTGCTGACAAGTTAGTTTTAAGTTAGTTTGATCTTATTTTAAGTGTATTAAGATATCTGCACTAAAAACTAGACAAAAGTACTTGGAAAGATTTTGTGTTTTTGAAGTATTCGATATTATGTCTTAACTTTAAAGCTCATGGTTAAAGGTTAATGGTGGACAGGTAAGGACGACAGAAAATCAGTATTGTCTGTAGTTTCCAAGGCCTGTTTTGCACAAAAAGGTAAAAATGTTTATTTAATTTGTAATGTTTTTATAAAACTTTCACTTATGTCTTCTTTGTCTTTATTTTTCCAGACTGTTTGCGCTTCAGATTCTAAATCTGTACATTAAAACAGACATTCACAGACAGTTCACATTAAAGGTCAGTAAATGGAATAAACTCTTGAAAGTTGAAAATAAAAGAATGATCCAATCAGTTTAACCAATTTCCTTCTTTGAAGTTTTATAGCTGCTATGTCGTCAGAGCTTAATTGTGCAAAACACGATCCTGGGAACAGAAGCATCATCTGGGTTTTCCCATCTAAACTTCAAACTGCATGTATGTCATAAATGAACTCAGTCCATAATGTTTTAATGACGACTGAAAAAAACACTGAATCTTACCAAGAAATTTTTGTCTAGTTTCTAGTGCACATATCTTAGTACATTTGAAGTAAGACAAAACTAACATACAAATAACTTTTAAGCAATATTTAGGAGCTTATTTTAAGACAACAATTTCTTAATGTTTACTTAAAAGTAGAACTGGTTCCATTGGCAGATGCATTTACTTATAACAAGAAATTTTCTAATGTTATAAGCAAAATAATCTGCCAGTGGAACTAGAACTTCATCAATATTCAAGAATTATTGATTTAATGTAGGAACTTGCTGAAAAGTTACTTGTAAGTTAGTTTTGTCCATTTGCACTACACACTAGAGCAAACATACTTGGTGAGACTTTGTGTTTTTACAGTGCATATCATTTTTGCTCTTTTTCTACAAACTAGAAAAAGAGCTAAGAAAAAACAAAAACTCCATGTTTAATTTTCTAGGAAATGTTTTATTCTGGTTCTGTAAAGAAATGTGAGTACCTGCCTGCCCTAAACCATATCTAAATGCAGACACACACGCACGCACACCCACACACACACACCCACACACCCACACACACACACACACACACACAGGTTTTCCAAACAGATTCACATGCAGGAGCCAGGGATCGTGGTAAAATGAGGGTGAATAGTGAAAAGCAGCTATTTATCTGAGCTCGCTCCAGTCTCCTGGGACGCTCACTGAGGGGGAACAATGACCGGTTTAACTCCATCCACTGACCTGTGCACAAACACAAACACACTCTCACACTCCTCGCTCTGTTCGAGACGTCCAGCTGTTCAAGATCACACACACATTTATTAAGCAAACAAGATTCACTCCTTCAAGTAAGTACAAACTTTTACATTTTTGTTTGTTGCATCACCAAGGAAGAATATGGAATGGCTATGTTTTGAACAACTAACCATCAAGGCCTTGTAAAACATACCTTAAAAAGTAAATAACATTGTTAGGGTATTACCAAATCTTTGTTTCAGTTGGACAGAAGAAGAAGAAGAAAGTAGAAGTCACAATGGACGCCGCCGTCTATGGATCAATGTTAAAGTTATTCAGCAATTGGAGCCGACAATATCGTTACAAAATTATAACAGGAATTAAAATTCTCCATTGGTAAAAGGAGAAACATCCTTTTACCAATGGAGAACATTGAAGACTCAGAACAGAACAGAAGACTCAAAGCATTCTGCCTTAAAATGAATATGCACAAAAAAGCAATGAAAGGTGAGCTAAATATTTAGTTTGAGGCTAAATATTAGCTTGCTAACTACATATTTTGTTTGGAGTTAAATATTTTTTTGGAAGCTAAATATTTAGCCTGCTAACCAAGTTAGAGGCTAAATATTTAGCTTGCTAAGTACAGATTTTATTTGGAGCTAAATATTTAGTTTGAGGATAAATGTTTAGCTTACTAACTGAGTTTGAAGCTACATTTTTAGCTTGCTAATTAGTTTGTTTGAAAGTTTAACATTTATATATGGATGAATAACATGTTACAAATATGACTTGAGAATGCTGCTGCTGGTGTTCTCACTAAAACCAGGAAGATAGAGCACATAACACCAGTTTTAAAGTCCCTCCACTGGCTCCCTGTAGCTCAAAGAATAGACTTTAAAATCCTGTTGTTAGTTTATAAATCACTGAACGGCTTAGCACCACAACACATTAAAGATCTGCTGTTGTTGTATCAACCTTCCAGACCTCTCAGGTTCCGGTTCTGGTTCTGCTCTGCATCCCCAGAACCAGAAATAAACGAGGAGAAGCAGCATTTAGCATCTATGCACCACAAATTTGGAACAAACTTCCAGAAAACTGTAAAATAGCTGAAACACTGAGTTCTTTTAAATCTCGACTAAAACCCCACCTGTTTAGAATTGTATTTGAAATGTAATCAATTACAAATTTATTGATGGAACCTGACTTAATGCTGTGTTTTGATTATTGATTCTATGTTGCAACTGCACAAAAATCCGTGAGGGATGGCGGAGTCCCAGAGCGAAATTCCATGAGAGGTGTACGGAGCCTGGTGCCAGAAGAAAAACGGTGAGTGACTGAGGGTCACTGCGCGTACCACAAACCCTGTAAATTCTAGACACTAACAGGTACCATAGAATTGCACAAAAATCCGTGAGGGACGACGGAGTCCCTGAGCGAAATTCTGTGAAAGAGTTTACGGAGTGAAAGAGTTTATGGAGCCTCGTGCCAGAAACTCATTAAAATGCTGTTTTAAACTGCGTGATTGTGAGTGGGAATAAAAATAGCAAAAGGTATTTCGTTCCATATAACACAGTAGGAGTGTAACAGGTAAACCTTTTATGGACGCAAAAGCAAGAACCCCGACTTGATGACTTTGTGTTTCTGTGTTTGATAAGACGTAAAGCACTTTGAAATGCCTCGCTGCTGAAATGTGCTGTACAAATAAAATTTGATTGATTTATTGATTGATTGACTTCAAAAATGAACCCCCGTTTCTTTTTGTCAGCATATTACCGCAGTTAAGTTTTGACTTTGTAACCGAAGCAGGCATGAAAAACACATCCAGAAACAAAAGCCTTTGTTGGGCTTTAAAGAAGAAGAAGCAGAGAAGAATGACAGATGTTGGGATAAAAATCGGTTTCAGAGCTGATGCTTGACTGTTTTTTTGATGGCGTCCCATCTAAAAGTGGCGGCCATTTTCATGATTTGGAGCAGCGAGTCAGGTTAAGGAGTCAGGCAAGTGGCAACCTTATTTCTGCAGGTGAAAGTAACTGTCTACCTTGTTTCATCAATCTAAAGTAAGCTTTCTACAAAATTACCCATTTTTCTGGATTATAATAATGAAAATTATTTGCACTTTTGTGTAAAAGATCAAAAGATGTCAGAAAAGTCAGAGATTTTGATGTTGTAGATTTCATATCAAATGAAAAACTGCCAATTGAGGGATTGGGACTGATGCTGTACTGCTGCTAAAGTTTACAAGATGAAATCAAAAAGCCTAAACATCAATTTCTGTTGTTAGTTATCTTAAAATAATGATTTTATACCACTGTTGTCTGTTTTCTGCTGCATTAGCCAATATGCAAATGGCTCTTTTTGGATTCTTCCTTTGCGTGTTTTGTTCCTCTTTGAGTTTCGTTTTGTTTTTGTTTTTTCCTGACGTTCCCAGACCTTCTCCTTGCTTTCTAACCTTCACTCTTTGTTTCGATCCGTTCCTATATTCCTTCCCCTTCCCCCAGTTTTCCCACCTCTGTGCCGCATCGGGATCGGCTTGTCCCCGCAACCACTGCCGGCGCTGCCTCTGTCCCAGCAACCGTTGTCAGGACTGCTGACCTCTGACCCCGTCACAGCTGCTCAGCCATCGCATGTCTTCTCAATCCTCTGCTCGCTGCTCGTTCCCGTGACCAGGAGGGTCACACATGGGAGCCGGCGCTGAATTAAAGTAAATCACTTTCATTTTGTTCCCCTGGCCAGTTCTCCAAAAGAAGAGGAGAAATGATGGAAGAATAGATGAAGAAAAGAGCAGAAAACAAGAGAGGAGGAGTTAAGAAAGAAACAGAAAGCAACACATGAATATGGAAAAAGTAAGGGAGATTTGATGGAGGATACAAAAAAATGAATAAATAAAAAATACAGAAAGAGAAAATTCAGAAAACTGAGGGGAAAAAAGAAAGAACAAGGATAAAAAAAAAAACAAAGGAATTAATATTTGGAAATAAAGAGATGCAGGAAGATGTAATAAAGAAAAGCGACTGATCAGATTTGAACAAAACAATACATTTGTTCAATAATAAACTAAGTACAAAACAACAATAAACGATAGGAAAAACACTTAATATTAAATATATGAGAAATTAACACAATAAAGACAAAAAGTGAAGACAAATTAGCAGAAGTTTAAAAGTCATGCATCGACTGATGAATATAATTCCCTCTCTGTTGATTTCATTAAGAAGAGTTTTTAGACAAGTTATTTGTTAGAGCGAACATTTATGGCAGCCTGCTGTTTGTTTGGGTCCTCAGCTGCTTGGTAATTTTTGTTTTTATAGAAACACAAACTGGAGTTTTTAGCAGTAAAATCCCCCCAGTTTGAATTATTTTTTTCTTCCAGTTTGTTCCATTTGGTGTTTTATTTCTAAGCCAGACTAACTGTCCACGCCTCCACAATGTTACTTTTATGGGACCAAAAAAAGCAAACCTCAGTGTCGGTTCGGTTGAAGTGAACTCTGGTGCGGTTTGAATGGATATGTGAACGCCAAGCGGACCGGAGACCGCTCCAAAAGCAGAAAGTGGACTACAGTGCAGGGCATTCTGGGTAAAAACAACCTGAAAAGAAAAATGGTTCATGGTATTTTACTAAAGACAAAAGAGTAATCCTACAACAGCTAAAATCTGACGTCACTCCATTTTTGTTTAAATTCCATGAAGAAGAAAGTAGACATCAGTGTCCTCTTCAGAGGTTTTCATGTCATTTCCTTCAGTGGCTCTTGGTGCAGCGCCCCTACAGGTGAGCAGGGGAAGAGGTTTTCAAAGGGGTTGATTCATTTGATACAGTGCAGACCTGGAAATGTAACACATTTTGGTTCGCAACCAAATCAAGTCTATCATAAAATCAGGAGAGAAAACACCCTTAAAATCTGCACTTTTTTTCTGCACGCATGATCAACTGGTGGCTTTAAGGCACTACACCTTTAAGGCTTATTGGTTAAAAGCTTTAAAAATATTTAGACAATAAAGAGAAAAGGCCTGCACCAAGCGTCTGATTGCTTACCTAGCAGCATATTGAATAATTTAATCTCAGTACAGAAATAATACCTTGGATCCCATAAAGTGATTTGCAGAAACTCAGTAAGAACTGTTTGAGGATCTACGTTTCTTGCCCTCTTCCTGCTTTTTTTGTGCCTGCGTTACAATTGGTCGGCTGTCGTATGATGTCGCCCTGCACATATTGTCAGGTCGACAAGCTGAAGCAAAGCTGCTCTTCACATAAACAACAACAGCTGCGCAGAAGCTTTGCTTACTGAATATCTGAAGCAGCTAGCTTAACTGTGTTCTGGTTTAGGAAGAAAATAAAATGATGGTGCGAGTTAAGCTGGGTGTCCTGGTTCCAGGTGCTGTCCCTGGTGTAACCTGAGCTGAACTTTATTAATAAATAATGAAGCAGTCAGCTCATAAGTCAGACACAGACAGCGTTTTCTGCTTGCTGTCCTCCGGAGAACAGCATCCGACTTCCACAAACAGGCTTCTGGGACCAGAAAACAACATTCCCAGAGACTCCCTGGCCTTCTGTCCATTCAGGATTAGTTTCAGGATTCGTTTCTTTTTGAGTCTAATTGTGTGAAGAACCTCACCGATCATGAATCCTGAATAGTAAGTTTTCCTCTCTGAATGTGATGTGTTACTGGTAAAGTTAGGTGAAAACATTCAGGTGACATATAGACTGGAAGACACGTCAGAAACTACAGATGTGGATTGTTAAAAATTGTTTTTAGCTGCTAATTTGGGCAATTTTTAGGAAGTGCAGATAGTTTACCATCGTTTATGAATGCAGCTTAATTATTTTTTATCCAACGTCAATGTGAGTTCATCCTTGGATCAGGAGTAGTGTTTTTGTCTAGTTTTTAGTGCAAATATCTTAGTAAACTTGAAATAAGATAAAAGTAATTTACAAATAACTTTTCAGCAAGACATAGGGGCTTGTTATAAATGAATAATTCCTTAATGTAGATGAAAAAGTTCTAGTTTCATTGGCAGATTATTTCACTTACAACAAGACATTTTTCACACATCATAAGTTCTTCCAAACATGATGCCTGCACTGCAAAAACACAAAATCTTACCAAATGTGTTTGGTCTAGTTTCTAGTGCAAATGTCTTAATGCACTTGAAATATGACAAGTTAACTTACAAGTAACTTTTTAGCAAGATAAAGATAAAAAAAGTACTAGTTCCACTGACAGGTTATTTCACTTACAACTAGATATTTTTTCATGTTATAAAGGAAATAATAATAATAGAAGAACAATGTTGTAACAGTAAAAGGTGGAGAAAACAAAGACTGTTAATACTTTCTGGATGCTCTGTATTTCTGGGCATGAATTGTATCTTTTATGGGAATTTGGTTAAAAAAAAAGGAATGTTTATATCTCACACCTATGTTTTAATGTTTTTTAATGCCTGTGTGTCTCTTCAGTGATTACCTGTTCAAGCTTCTCCTCATCGGTGACTCTGGAGTCGGAAAGTCGTGCCTGCTGCTGCGCTTTGCAGTACGGTCTTAGGCCTAGTCCACACACAGCCGGATATCTGAGAAAACACATACATTTCTATGCTTTTTGACCTTTCATCAACATGAAAACTCAGCTAAATATAACTAAAATCATTTATAAAAACTCCGACCTAAGTGGAGATTTGAGAAAACTCAGTATTTGTGTTTCAGTGTTCAAACGGAGATTTAGGGTCCTGTGCATAACATTCTGCAACAAATAATGTACAAATATATCCACATACATGTTTTGACATGATTCCCAGTCGAGATTATTATGGGATTTAATAACTTTATATACTAATTTTGTTACTTTCGAAGTAGTTCATCCAATATACCCGTCCATCCACACGAACGTCCTGTCGCCATCTTTAATTCCTAACAGGAAGTTGCGGTTGTTTTGAAGCTATCTGATTGGCGGACGTAGGTTTTAGCTTGGCGCCACACTGCCCCCTATGGGTTTGGCATGTTCAAAACACCATTCATGATTGTATTTGTGCAGGTGTAAAGTGAATCAAAACTTTTCTGAAACAGATTCACTGTGTACAATTAATTGTTTAAAAAGATATGGTGGAGATATTCGGTTTTATAAAGACACAGTTACGTACTATGATTTCTGCCAAGAAAAAGTCAGAAAACTTTTGATTAATCTCAGAATTTTTAAAAGAACTTGGAAATATCTGGACTCCAAAAGCAAAAATAAAACTTGAAGGAAAAACACTCAAATTTTGTGATTAATCCTAGAAATTTTCTAGAAAACATTTGAACATTTTCCAGCTCAGAAATTTCCACGTTTTCTATAAAGTTTATGAGATTAGTCAAAACAATTTTGAGTTTTTTTCTCATGAATTCACAACTTTTTGAATTCTGATCATTTCCTTATTTTTTTCTAGACATTTTCTGAAATTTATCTCAAAATTTCAGAGTTTTTGGTGAAAATCTTTTTAAAAATTTTAGCTGCAATTGCCCTAATAAGCTATTGATCATAGCTACATGTGTACAAGGCCTTATTGACAGAAAAGCAACTCTTCCACTTTAAACTTGGTGCAGGATGACACCTACACTGAGAGCTACATCTCCACCATTGGGGTTGACTTCAAAATCAGGACCATCGACATGGATGGGAAAACTGTGAAGCTGCAGATTGTGAGTTTATTACATTCCAGCTGCTCTTTGTCTTTTAAAAAATATCTATTAAAACAAGTCTGCTAATGTTCTGTGTGAATGACTTCAGTGGGACACTGCAGGACAAGAGAGGTTTCGAACAATCACCTCCAGCTACTACAGAGGAGCACACGGTATCATCATTGTTTACGATGTGACCGAACAGGTCAGTGAGTGTTTTTACGATGGTGTATTGGGGCCATTGAAGATAGAAAAAAGGTATTTTTGCCAAAACAATTCTCAGAAATTTTCTAGAAAAAAACAAGGAAATTTCTCAGTTTGAAAAGTCAAAAATTGCTGGAAAGTTCTCAGAAATGTTTCACTTAATTTAAGAACCTTTGTAAACAAAAAACAACAGAAATTTAAGAGTTTGAAAAGTCACAAATTTTCTTGAAAAAAAGACAGGTTAATCTCAGAAATTTTCCAGAAAAATTTTTCAATTTCTGACTTTCAAATGTCAAAAATTCTTAACTTTGGAATCTCACAATATTTCCATTTTTCTTTTCTAAAAAAATGTCTAAGATTGACCAAAAAAAAACCTCTCTGTGATTGTTTTTTTAATTTTCAACTTTTTGATCTCAGACATTTTGAAGTTTTTCTCTAGAAAATCTGAGTTTCAACAGTTTCAACAGACTTTCGAAACTCAGAAAATATCCAAAAGTCAAAAATGTTAAACTTTTTAAACTCAGAAATTTCCACGTTTTTTTCTAGAAAGTTTTTTTTAGATTAATCTAAAAATTTCGGCATCTTTTCCTTGAAAATTTTTGACTTTTCAAACAAATTTTTTCTTTCAGAAAGTTTTTTTTTTTGACGGAAATGTACTCCTCTTTTTTCTGTCCACAATGGACATAATACGACACCATTGAGTTGTTTTTTTTCTCCAAATATTCAGTGAAAAGAAAAACCAGGAAGTTGTAATATTAACATTGAATCTCTGGGTGTTTCCTCAGGAATCCTTCAACAATGTGAAGCAGTGGTTGGACGAAATAGATCGGTATGCCTGCGAAAACGTCTCCAGACTGCTGGTGGGAAACAAATCGGACCTGGTCAGTAAGAAAGTGGTGGATGCTGCTACGGCTCAGGTAACAAGAGAAAAACATTTAGAACATTCACACACAAAAAAATATTGAATTAATCCAGAATTTTGACATTTTCAACTGTTCAGTTACATTTTCTGCACCCTCCACTCTTTTTGGGAACTCTGGAAGTATAATAATAATTTGACAGTATAATTCACTTGTTTTAATCTGTTGAGATTATATGGGAAGTTTCAGTGTCCTTCAGAGGGAGAAACCAATGTTTCTGCTGTCTGTGTGATTTCCATGTGTCGTATTAAATCCGAAGTATCTGATTGTTTTACAAAGTGTTTGCAGTCAGAACGGTCATATCACATTTCATCAGACTTTTTACGTCATCGATGTGAGACATGCGTCATAATTCTGCACCAAAAGGAGTCAGACACTGTAAATCCAAACCTAAACAATCTTTGAAAATTGTAATTATGGAAACAAAGAAGTAAGAGGTTATGTATGCATAGTGGAGGACCTGTTATGCTCTGGGCCTGTTTCTCCTCCAAAAGTTCTGGAAATCTTGATTAAGGGAAGGGCATCATAAACTTTTTGAAATATCAGAACATTTTTAAAGGGTAGTATTATGTAAAATGGACTTTTTAAATTTTATTTCATGCTATAATGTTATTCCCTCATCAAAAACGTAACTAGAGTGTTGGTTTTATTATTTTATGCACGTTTAAGAAATCACTTAATCTCCATGGCAACCATTCATCTGTGCAAAACACCTGGGTGGACATAGCTCCGCCTTCAAGAAGCTTGGAAATTGCATCTCCTCCTTGTAGCTGCAATTTCAAAGCTTCTAGCCAGCAGCAATTAGCAAACAGCTGGTGGAACTGTGCATCAGCTGAGCTCCTTATAGGAGCTACTTCTTAGTGAAACGCTGGTCAAAATTAACACAAATAACAATGTTATGGAAGGCACTTGCTTATGGTTTGTTTTGGGGTTTTAATTTGCTATTACCCTAAATTTGCAACATGTTTGTTCTTTTCCACATCATCATCAGGATCTGGCGTCTTCTCTGAAGATCCCCTTCCTAGAAACCAGCGCCAAGAGCGCTGACAACGTGGAGAAGGCCTTCCTCACCATGGCCGCCAAGATCCACAAGCGGCTCGCCAGCGAGGGAGGCGGCATGCCGGGGGAGTCCACACAGGCCAGAGGTCAGACCACCAAGATCAACAGCGCCCCCGTCTGGCTCGGCGGGGACAAACAGACACAGGAGGCCAATAACTGCTGCTGAGGATCAATTAGATCAACTCATTCCCAGATTGTACCAGATGCAATTATTGTTATATTTTCTGTTAAAATTAACGCCTGGAACTGTTTGATTAGAAAATATGTTTTGAACATTATTTATTGTAACAAAACGGTCTTAATAAAAATAGAGATAAATAAGCAATGATGCTTTATTTTTAATGATAATACCTGCAACAAGTTAAACTGGAAATCTATCGTAGAAAGCAATTACTAATAAAAATTAATGCTTTAAAAAACTGGAAAGTGATTAAAGTTGTTCAAGTTTTCTTTTGAGTGGGTAACGTTTTGTTTTAAATCATTTGCAAGTAAGTAATATAGCACCTTTTACAGGTCAGAAACCGCAAAGCGCTTTACAAAATAAGACATAAAAAGACATAAGAAACAATTTGCCATCACTTCTGTAAGTTGTTTTTAATTGTATTTAATGTACTAGTCTTTGTTGTGACTTAGTTTGTTTATTCTTGTCAACAATTACATCAATCAGGGTTTGTTTCAGAACTAAAACAAAATTGTTCAGTTATGATAGGAAATGATTAGATAACTCTTGTCTAAAGCTTCATACAGAAATATTTGTAGCAAAATAATTTACTGAAGGCATTGATTACTCTGGGTTAGGGTTAGGGTTGCTCTCTGTATGGGGGCTGATGTAAGTAATCAAGGATGCGTTATTTTTAATTGTAGCACCTGCAACAAGTTAAACTGAAAATATATTACAGAAAGCTACTAATAAAAATAATGCATTAAATAAATAGATATCATGGCACAGTAGCTTTTTATAATCTTCCAACAAAACCCCACTTCAAAAATCCTTTTTTTTCTGACTCTTCAAGTAGTTGACACGCAGAAGTGATTCCATCTAGTGGAGACTTTGGTTAATAAACAGTTATTTGTGTACCTGCTGTTTAGCTTATTTTTGATTAAGTTGTAAAATTAATACGTGAATCATTACTGAAATTTAAAAAAAATAGATTGGCTTCAACAAGCAAATATGTTGCTAACATACTTACAACTTAAAAGAAAAGAGTGCCTAAATGCCTTGCTGTTGACGTTGTTTGTATATTTCTGTTGTGTTTTGAAAAATTTTTACCACCAACTCCACGGAGGCCATGTTTTGTTGTTGTTGTTGTTTTTTTATTAAAGCGTAAAAAAATTAAACTGCTCACATTTCACGGCGATTTCAATTTTATCCGAGTCAACCCTGAAACGGCTGAAAACTACATTCCCCAGCGTTGACTTGAATAGAACGTCACCGGAAGTTTGTCCGTTCACTACAAAAGCATTTCCGCGTCCTTCCTGGGTCCTTTCCTGTCTACGGCCTATTGGAAGATGGCGGTGCAAATCTCCAAGAAGAGGAAGGTTAGCGGCGTTTCTTCTCCTCTCTACTCGCACAGGCAGCGATATTTTGTTAAAATGGACCCAGACTGAGTGAAACAGACGTATTTCCCGCTGGTTCTGGTGTCAAACGGATCGGTCCAGGTCCGATACGGGGAGGATTGTTCCAGATGCTGCGGAGGTGCTGCGTCCTCATTTAGACAGCTAGCATGGCTCATTTCGCCGGGGCCGCAGAGAAGTTATGAAATAACTCCCAGTTTCTGTTCCAAGATGTGTGTTCAGACAGCATCATTATATTTTAATGCGCTTTTCTGACCGTCAGGCCAGTTAGTTTAATGGCGGAATAATTAAAATAAAAAAAAGCTATTGGCTATTTAGTGAAACACCGTCGTCTTACATTTTACAGGAAATGTCTGTATATACATAAGGTACACTTTGAAGTAAAGATACTGAGCTTATGCCAAATAGATAAGAGAAATACATAGTTTACATTAAGTTGGATTTGTTTACCAAGCATAACTTGGGATTCTTAAAAGCAAAGCTGACTGGTGGAGCCTGTTATTGTGTGTTTATGGCTAATACTTGCCAATTAAAAACAAAATAATACCCAACTGCTATTGTTTTAGTGTGCTTTTTAATATTTGTGCAGTGTTTTTACTCTTAAGGTGTCAGATTGCTGGAATAAAATGTCTTACATCCTGTATTCCTAATAATGTAAGTCAGAAGCCATAATCGTGTTTAATAAAAATGGTAAAATGCAATTGTAAAGTTTTAGAGAGGATTTGTGAGGCTGATTTGCACCAACTAAAATTAATATGAACTTTATATGGTTTACAGTAGGATTTCATAATTGAAATCCTATTGTCTTAAAAAGACTGTTCATGGAAGTCTTTTTAAATTAAGCCACTGACAGTAGCTTGAATTCTTAAAAATTGATTCGATAGTTTTTTTTGCTATAGAGCAGTGATTTGTTGCAATAAAGAGGTTCAGCTGCAGAGTAGCTGGTTCTTTGTGTGTGTTTAATATTGAAATGATTTGTTTGGACCCTCTGATCCCACCTCTATGATCACCATTAAATTTATGGTCTTAAAAATCTAACCTCTGCAGACAATTTACCCTTTAAAATGATCGTGCAGGCACACTTCCAGAATTTCATATTATTCAGGATCCATTATTGTCTGACTTGACGTAATTATGTTTTTAAAAAGCTGCCTTTTTCTCCGTTAGTTCGTCGCAGACGGTATCTTCAAGGCCGAGCTGAACGAGTTCCTGACTCGTGAGCTAGCTGAGGACGGCTACTCCGGCGTGGAGGTGCGCGTGACCCCAACCAGGACTGAGATCATCATCCTGGCCACAAGGTGATTAACTGTCCTTCAGGGTACCTATAACTCTTCCTTTGGTTTGCTGTCAGTTGTTGGGCCTGTCACCATTACAAATTTTACTAGCCGATAAATTGTCTAGTTAGTGATTGTTATAAACAGTAATATTGTTGTGTTGAGACCAATTTCAAGTTTATTGGTAATGATGGTGGCATAATATTCCAAGTTTTCCTTCATAAGGATTAATAAACTTTAATTTTGTACATGACACTCCACACTGCAACTAGAGACTGCTTATACATCCAAAATGAAAAACAACCAAAAATAAATAAAAAGGAAACAACACACAACTGAAATCATAAATAAAATGGATTATGATGTCTCTAAACAAAACTGCCTTTCAAGAAATATTAATAATCAGAATGGAGCTTATTTTAATCTGTAATGTGATTAATTGCTTGTTGTGACAGGATTATTTGTTGTTGCTGCCTGTTGATACTTCCTTTTATAATCTACTGTATTACTGAATTTGTTTGAGCAGATTATTTTAGAAATTCATAATATTCTTCGGTGTTGTATCATCAGAGATTACGAGTCATTTCGGATTTGTAGAGAGACCATTTAGTTGACCAATCTATACTTTTTTTGTAATTTACCTGCTGATAACCAAGAAGAAATCATCTAATTTCAATCACAATTGTTGTTTTTTAGCCTCTAAATACACATTTAATGCAGCATAAATGATGCAGGTGTCCCAGTCCAGTAGAAAACAGTCCGTCTTGAACCTTGTACTGGACCAAGAGGATGTTTGGTTACTTCTGTCTACGGCACATTTTGAAACATTTTTTCTCTGTTTTCAGGACCCAGAATGTTCTGGGAGAGAAGGGCCGTCGGATCAGAGAGCTGACCGCTGTGGTCCAGAAGCGGTTCGGCTTCCCTGAGGGCAGCGTGGAGGTGAGCCGAGCAGAACGACCTTCATTGAGGTCAGGGATGACCGAGTCCAGTCCTCCAGAATTACTGTCCTGGATGCCCAACACGCTTAATTTTTTTCTTGCATGTTTGAGAAATCATTTATACTCCATGGCAACCATTCAGCTGTGAAAAACGCCTCGGTGGACCTAGCCCCGCCTTCGAGGCACAACTCCTCCTCTTATCTCGTTTACAGTTTCTGATTTTCCGCCTCACAGAGCAGTCCTCCGCCGATATTCCCCCTCAGCTCCTTCAGACTAGCCTGTAGCAGTTAGCAAACACCTTGTAGTGACTATTTGTCCAAAAATCAAAGAACTTAAGACTTAAATGTGATCAAAGCAAAAGGTGAATTCAACTCAAATAGTCTCCTGATGCACCTTGGATTCTGGCTCACGCAGTCCAAAAAGATACAAAAACTCAAAATGCAGTTATTTGTTTTATTCCATAGTTCAGTCAAAACAAGTTATAAGCTGATTGACTGGCTGCCTGATGACTGGTAAAAAACCATATGACCACCCGCATGCATAATGAGCTGCTTAAAACGTACCTATTTATACCGTGAAACACACACTTCAAAAACTGAAATTAATTAACTAATTAAGTGAATTACTAACCAAAGAACTTATTTTAAATAAGTTAAACAAAAATTCTAATTGTAAATTAATCAGAAAATAAGGAAAAATAAACTAAATAATCTAAATTCTAAGATTCAACTGAAAATGGAGAAATTACTCGTACACACCTGGTGGAACTGCTGAGCTCAGAGGAGCTACTTCTCAGTGAAACCCTGGTAAAAAAATAACTTTGTTAAAGGTTTAATAGAGGAGTCATGTAGTGATGACTTCCTGAAGGAGGAGTTTCATAAAGAGCAGGAGGTTTTAAAGAGACAGATGTCCAATTTCAAGGCTTTAGATTTCAAAGTCATATTTGATGTAACAGCTGAAGGTAACATAGTTACTTGATTGTGCTGTAAAGTGGCACAATGTGCCTGGAAAACACACAACACTGTCCCTTTAAAGCATCTAAAGTTTCATATTTTTCTAATCTCTGATTCCCCTTCTGTGATGATTCGATGACGAGACGGAACAGGAACCTCTTTGGTTCTGCAGGTTGCCGGTTCAGAACCACGTTCTGTGGTTCTGCTCCAGTTCCTCAGATCCAGGGTTCCTTTTCACATGAAGACACTGAGGCATTTGTCTGAGAAGGGTAGAAACCAGTTTCACAAGTATGAGCTTATTTACATAAATCTGTGCATTTAATTTAACTACTGCAACCTCGATGTAGATTTTTTAAATTTTATGTAGTTTACTTGTGTTGCTTAACTACGTTTGAACTGTTTCTTTTTTCAGTTGTATGCTGAGAAAGTTGCCACCCGTGGTCTTTGTGCCATCGCCCAGGCTGAGTCTCTGCGCTACAAGCTGCTGGGAGGCCTGGCAGTGCGAAGGTAAGCAGAGCTTAAATAACCAACAAGAGATGCTCAGACAAACCCGACTTTTAGCTTTGTGGTTGTTGATTTAGGCTGCATTCACATCAGCCATGTTTAGATCTCTTTAATCCAACTACAGTTCACTTGACTAAAACGTCTGGTTTGTTTGGGGAGGTGTGAACGCGAATCAAACAAGCGAACTCTGGTCCGCCTAAAAACATTGACGTAAACACTGGCATGGTTCGAATACATGCATCCAAAAGTAGGAAGTGGATTACAGCGCAGGGCATTCTGGGTAAAACAACCAAAACAAACCAGAAATTATTTTGCAGAAGACAAAAGAGAAATCCTGCATCTGTTAAAATCTGACTCTATTCCATCTTTAACATTTTCTGAAGAGGAAAGTTGAGCTCAGTGTCTTCTTTAGAGGTTTTTGTCGTTTCCTTCAGTAGTTTACAACTATTTGGTGTGAAAACATTGTCCGGGACGCAGAGGTTCAGGCTGGAGGTGCTGATTAAAAATACTAATTTCTCTGGTTTTGGAACTGATAAACTCAGTTGGAACTGAATTTTATTTTATGCCGACTCCGATCGGATCTAAAAACCGACAATTTGACAACTTTAAACGTGCTACTTTATGAGATGAACCAAAATATCCGTTTACAGGAGACTTTTTATCAATGAACTGCACCTTATAGTCGCTTTCTAGAATCCGGTTAACCGGGTTTTGGATCAGATGAGGCTGTTCTGCCGAGCTACAGGTTTTTATCCTCTAAATGTTTTAATTGTTAACTGTTTGCTCAGCTTCAGTCCCTTCAGTGATGAGACGATGACGAGTCGGAACCGGTCTCTGTCTGGTTCTGGTGGCTGGTTCTGATCCACGTTCTGTGGTTCTGCTCTGGCCCAGCAGAACAGCGAGGCTTTTTCGGTTGAAGACATCGAGGCATTTGTCTGAGAAGGGTTCAAATATTATTTCAGTAATCAATTATTCTGACAATTAATTGGGTAAAAAAATCTGACTGCAGATTTTTATACATTAGAAATGCATCAAAAAGATGAACATAAAAAATTATTATTGTTTTGATGCCTGAAAATCTATATATTTTTGCACAGTTTTGGATTATTTACTGTTCTGAATATGTTGTTCTTTTAGGAAATGACCTTGTTTGACTCTACATAAAATGGATTACTAAATTAGTTGATGATCATTTCATTAATTGATTAATCCGATAATTTGCTGGAGTTGTTAAATTAAAACTAATACTTTTGGGTTGTTGCTAATTCAGTTAGAGATTCAAACCTGGCTGCTGTTATTTCAAATTTGCAATAAAATTCCTGAAATTGATTAAATTTTCATGCTTTTTTTAGACCTAGTTGTTATAAAATAGATTTTTCTCTGGTTTATTCGCTTTCAGGGCTTGCTACGGCGTTCTGAGATTCATCATGGAGAGCGGCGCCAAGGGCTGCGAGGTCGTGGTCTCTGGGAAGCTGAGGGGTCAGAGGGCAAAGTCCATGAAGTTCGTGGACGGCCTGATGATCCACAGCGGAGACCCCGTCAACTATTACGTCGACACGGCGGTTCGCCATGTCCTGCTGAGGCAGGGTGAGTACCGGCCCATTTCCTGTCCCTCCAAACGCCCAGACTGATGAAATAAACCAGATGATTTCACTTTGGTGTTTTCAAGGTTTGGAAAGTGCTTGATTTCTGCATAAGGTCCTTGAAAGTTGTTGATATTCAAACTGCAAGGTTCACTAATTAATATTTTAATTGACGGTTTTTCATACAAACATACCGGGGCGTAATAATGTCAAGCATAAACATATTAAGCATTAACTTCAAGATGTGTGTTTTCAGGAACAAAGAGGACATACAAAACTCATCCAATTATAATAACTATTATGAAAAATATGTATTTTTAATATTATTAAAATGTATTTTTAATAAAAACATTTATTTCCTCTCAGTCAATACAGTAATTTTGAATTTGAATAATAAATAATAAAAAAGTGAATAATACAAAAATCAGTAAAAAAAAACCAAAGAATAGAAATAAAAAAATCTAAATTACTTTGACGTAAGAAATGCCATAAACAGCTGCCATTTAGTGTAGAATTTAAATAAACTGCAGAGTTTTGTAATGAATTACAATCTAACATTTGGAAAACATTATTGTGGAAAGTTATTTTAAGGTTATTTTAGTTATTTTAAAGACATATTTTCTTCTTGCTCTCTGAAGTTAAACTAAACGTTTCTCTTTTAGGTCAATTAGAATTACAAAAAATATTTCTGTTTGCAAGAAAACATTGAATTTCAGCAGGAAGGTAATTTGCCTTAGGATGTGTTTGGATTATAGTGAGTATTTATTATTCCTAATGAATCAATGACTTATTGATTTGTTATTGGAATAAAGATTAGCTTGTATTTTATACATTAAACTAGGGCTGCTGTAAACGAATATTTTGATAATCGAGTAATCTATCGATTATTCTTACGATTAATCGGATAAAAAAATTAATAAAATATTGGTAAATCTTGCATAACAGCAGTGTTACTATCAGATATCAATACCAGTCCAGTTTTTTGTATTTGAGTTTCCCTAACAGTTACTTTTTGGTAGTTTATAAAATTAACCTGTAACAATAATAGCTCACTTTCTAAGTTAACATGAAGAAAAGTTATACAAAGATCTGAAATTATATTTAATTTAATATTAAAGAGGCAGGCTCACAAATACTCTTATAAAGAATGTCTTTGCTCCAGCTTTTGGTTTATGTTTTCATCTTCAGTCAGTTTAATAGATAAATTCTCACCTTCCCCCATAGCTGTCAAGCTTTGGGTTTGACAATATGGGAAATGTCGGCTGGAGTGGGGGGGGCAGGCGAACGAACGAACGTAAGATGGGGGTGGAGAGGAAGAAATGGACCAGGGGACAGACGAACGTACGTCAGGGGGGGAGAGACGATTGGTAGACCAGGGGACGAACGTAAGAACGGGGGGAGCAATACGGGATTTTTACGGCACCTTCGTTCGTCACACTCAGAAACTCGTCTACCAGCCATGAACCGCCACGATGATTTCCGCCACCCATTTGTTCAGACCGAGATGATATGAAATTTATTGTGTGCTTCGTCCGTAAAGCTACACGGTACACTGTAACCATCAACCACTCAGCCGCCCACCGTGGTCAGTCTATCCGCTCACCTGTATAAATACCTGCAGTCAGAGCTCCGACTCTGCAATGTCCCGGCCGAAACACGGTGCGCTAAATAATAAAACATAAATTAACGAAGCTTCGAGGCAGGTCAATTTTCATCGAGGAATTTTAATAATCGAGGGACTTAAATTATTCGAGGAATCGTTTCAGCCCTACATTAAACAACATTATTGAAATTAGTTGAATTAGTGTTTTGTTCTCGGACCAGTCAGGTGTATCAGGCGTGTGAAAGACACATTTCAAAACATAAAATTTGTTTTATTTTAATTTATTGCTACTGCTATAAAATGTAGAATATTACCACAAGACTTTATGAATAACAGTAAATGAGATATAATGGTGAATTGAAACTCTTCTTTTAGTTCATTTGTATTGTTTTTAGTAGTGCTGGAAAAGTTTCCTTGCCTTGAAATTGGTTGAATTTTACTGCGGGAAAAGTACAAATGGGTTGTTGTTGGTTTCAGTGAGACTAGCAAACCCTGAATCATTGTTTTTTCTGTTGTTTCTTAGGTGTGCTGGGCATCAAGGTGAAGATCATGCTGCCCTGGGATCCCAGCGGTAAGATCGGCCCCAAGAAGCCGCTGCCCGACCACGTCAGCATCGTGGAGCCCAAGGAGGAGAACCTGCCCACCACACCCACGTCAGAGCAGAAGGGGGCCAAGCCCGAGGTGCCCGTCATGCCCCAGGGAGTCGCTGTACCCACCGCATAAGAGGGTAAGAAGAGTCGGAGGATTCTTTGCAGTTTTAATCATTAAATTCTTTGATTTTCTTTATTGTTCAAGAAGAAAACAAACATTTGGGAGCTACAAGTAACCTTTTAGTTTATGCAGAAACAATAAAAGTGTCCTGCATGATTTCTGGGTCTTCTCAGTGTCAGGCGACTGAAAAATGGCTCCCACTGCAATAATATGGCAACATTTAATGATTTTACAGAGGGAAAATATGACAAAATCGAGTTGATCAGGACTGCATTAACAACTATCATCTATTGACAATCTGGTAGGAAAATGACACATTCTGCAGAATTTTTTATTTAACCACTTAATTTTGGATATAATATTAGAAATGCATTAAAACATAAAATTAAATTAATTTTTAAAGAAGAAAATAACCATTTTATTCTCTAAAATGCAATAAAAGCATTCCTTTAGTCTGAACCAGATGAAGCTAAAACTACGCCACTTGATGAGTTTTGGTTAAAACATAATTACAGAGATGTTTGTTTTTAGTCTTGAATGTAAAATATATATGCATCTATAATCAAATACTAAATTAATTAACGGTTATTTCAATAATCGATTCATTGCGATTAATCATTTGGGCCCTGAAGTTAAATCAGCTGAACTTGGAAATTAAAGATAGTATTAAAAGTCTCCACTAGGAGGCGCTCTCATCCCATCAGCCCTACAGGTAGAGTTGAAGAAATGCATTTAGATTCAAAATTAATGAAATATTTAAAGATGCTCTATCAATATGTAGCGCAACTAAAATATCAGCTTGTCTCTCTGAAAACACATCAAGCGACAGTATTAACCGTTTTTAGTTTTTTAAATTATGCATAAATAGAGATTTTCTTCTGTTTCAGACCTTTGGAGACAATAAAAAATTTCTGAAAAGCTAAATTGACAAGTGGAAACACAAACAAATCCGTAAATCGGTTTCAGACAGAAAAAGTCCAATTAGTAGCCCAAATTAAAACTGATTTTTAAGGAAAATGTTTGTATTTTTCTTAGTATTTGTTTACGTCCCTTCCTTGATGAGACGATGACGAGTCGGAACTGGTCTCTGTCTGGTTCTGGTCGTGACCGGTTCAGTTTCACGTTCTGTGGTTCTGCTCCGGTCCGTCAGACCAGCGAGGTCATTTCAGTTGAAGACATCGAGGCATTTGTCTGAGAAGGGTTTAAAACGCACAAGAAATGGTCACCGTGTGTTGAAAATGTGCAAAAATTGAGACATTTCTGCTCAAATCTGTAGAAAAGCTGAGAAGTTCAGAATTTACTGAACTGTTAATTATTTTATTTGATGTAAAATGTTAAGTGAAACTGGGTTTTAATTTATACTCTTTTGCTTTTGCAGGTTTTTAACCGTTCTACTGGATGGGTTGAAGTCTCTGGCATTTTTGTGTACAAAACAATAAAATCTGGAAAATACACTTTTTGAGTTTTGGTCTTTCTTTCAAAACTTCAGCATTTCAGAGGGGCTGAAAACTCATCACATTATAAGCATTTCATATCAGCTGACATCAATAATTATTCAGTAGGTTTTTGTTTGTTTTAAATATGTGAAATGCTGCCAAACTGGTGGCATTTGTCTGTTTATCCAGTTTTCACTCCGCCATTTTTTTCTTTGTTTTCCACATCTTTACACAAAAACAAAATTACATTTTATCCACATTTACTACAATTATTAAACAGCCAAACGCAACAGTGATGGCTGATTTAAAAAGAAAATAAAAAACAAAGCCGATCATTTTAAGCAGTTGTGGGGAGAAGTTCAACTGCTGCTGCGCAAGTTACTCGACAGGCTGTTGCTAGGTAACCAAAGCACGAGTGAGTCGCTAGGTAACCAAAGAGTGAGTTAGCTTAGCTGGCCCTGAGAAGTTAAGCGGTTAAAGCCTTTTCTTTGCAAATATCCCCAAAGTTGCTGCGTGGTTCTGGGTCGGAGTTCAGTGGATATTCTGTTATCGCGATATGTTCTGTTGATTTATTGTGTAGCTCTACTTCTCAGGTCTACAAGTAAAAAATATGAAAAGACTCGCACGTCATGTAGCGCTGAAAATATGTTCAGACACAACTCGTCCTATATTAGTTAGTGGTAGGGATGTAAAGAATCATCTGAGGTGGCATTTTGATAATCTACTTCAGTACAGCTGCTCTGCTCTGAAGAAGTTAAAAACTAAAGAGCATGTGGGTGCGGCTGGAGGTAAACAGTTGGGCTAAACAGAAAAGCGTTTGAGAGGAGAGTTGAGATGCTTCACTTGGTTTTAATTTGTTACACCATTAAGTTGGTAAAATAGCTTCTGAACAAAATCCATGGTGATACCTGTGAACTTCTTGACGGAGATTAATGCATCTACACTCCATGGAACAGCATATAAGCATAATTTACTAAACTGATCAGGAATAATTAAGTAATTAGTATTTTTAACAGTCTTTACAGAATTGTAGATGTCATACTATGGACTGAATGAAAGCCAGATTACCTGGAGAGAATACAGAGGACATGCAGAAACATCCCAGGACAAAGTAAAAGGAAATTATTAATATTTAAACGGGTTGTATTATACACTGCTCAAAAAAATAAAGGGAACACTTAAACAGGTGTTTAACACTTAAAGTGTTCCCTTTATTTTTTTCAGCAGTATATATTTTCCAGGCTGCCTTCACTTATTATTAAAAAATTGCTGTATATATGAAATATAACTTTAGAGGCCTCTGTCTCTCTAAGAAATTCCTGCTCTTCCCATCTTTGCCTTCAGGAAGTCATTACTCCCCTTTATGTCTTTTACAACCGCTCTTAGCGTTGAACTAACAGGTAGCTGTGCAGCTCCATCAGGTATTTGCTAATTGCTCCTGCTGCTAGTTTGAAGGGCCTGAGTGGGGAAATCTGATTGCTGTTTAAATTTATGATGAACACTCATAGTTTTCATTGTACACTTGAAATATAGCAATGAAAAATATACCTTTAAGTGACATTTTATACTGAAGTGCGTTAATTTGATCATCTTGTGAAATATAGTGCTCCATATTTTAGTAATGATAGAAAATTTAGCTTTTAATCACAAATTAACACTAGTAAATAAAATGTAAAAAGAACTTAGCATCCATTCAAGTGTAATTTTTGTGTATCCTGTCTGCTCCGAGTCTTTTTGTTATATAAAATATTTATTTAGATTTATGAGTAAATCTTAGTAACACTGGTTGCTAAAGTAATTTTCATTTGTCCTCTGAGATACTCATTAGACAGGTTTCTAAAAATGCAGCAGAGTGAGACATCTTCCCAGCGTTCCAACGTCTATGGTTGGATCCGGGTTAGGCCACGCCCCCTAGCTGCTACCTGCTCGACTCCTCGGTCCCACCTGGACTTTCAGAGGACGCAAGATGAGTCTGCCGGACTACAAATCAACTGGTAGACAACCTTCATCTGTGCTCTCGGTAAGAAATCTGACTCATCGCGTTGATTCTTGTTGTTTTCGGGTTGAAGCTGAAAACTGCGGGGAAGTTTCACCTGTCCGAGGAACAGGTGTGTGGAAGTTCAGATCGGATCGCATTCGGGTCTCAATATCTATATTAGTTTGTGCAAAGTGACGCGGTTGGGTGCAGATTTTACAGTATTTGTAGTGTAGATTACCAGTTATTGATAAGTTTGTTTGGTGATTTACTAAGCTGATAATATCTGACTTTGAGTTGGTGTTGTCTCACCTAGCTGTATGGAAATCAGCTGAGAACAAATTTGTCGACTTATGTGAGGCTTTACTGCAACTCAAGCACGAATAAGCTACTAATAATACTCAAGTTAAATGACTTTTGTTGCCTAAATTGATCAAATTAACTACTTGCTATGGTTCATTTTTAGTTGATAATCCTGCACTGAAGGTAAAAATGTGCTGTTTCTTTGCAGATTCAAGTTTGACAGAGATCAATATTTATAACTGACTTTACGCAGTTTTACAGATTTACAGAGCTAAAAGACAAACACCGTCTATGGGTTTTCCAAATCTGGTCTTTATGGTCTAAAATAATTAAACTGAAGAGCACAAAATCATTCAAAGTATTTCACTTTGTTGTTGTTTATTAAACTCGTTAAAGACCTAAAACGGGTCTAAGGATGATTTGAACCACCTAGCTGTATGGAAAGCCACATGTGCCTCAATTCCAAAAATATATTTACACATAGAAAATTTTTAAGAACAGCAACAAACATAAAATAATCTACATTTACATCAACAAAAAAGGTACAAATTATTATTTAAATCTAGAATTTATCTAATAAATATTTTTACTTTATGGCCACTTACTGCAGAACATCATGAACTTGTTTTTTCTTATTGTGTTCCCTTGCAATAAACGTGCTTGCAAGTAAACTGGTTTATTTTGTGTACAGTCATAGTAGTTGCCTTTCCATTGACCTTAAAACTACAAAAATTGGAATTAGCTTAATAAACACCCATCAGTGGAAACACTTTTTGTATCATGAGTCACATAATCAACAACTGGATGTTACTGCTGGCAGAAAACATGAAGAAGATGACAGGAAGTAATTTGAGGATGATGGCATGGTATACTAAGGGTCTGCTCCCAATATGGATGTGATTTTGATGTCAAATATAACGCTAAGAAAAGCAATGTCATGATTGTTAGAAGTAGAGCAGATAAGCATCTGATAACCCCTGACTTCTTTTTATCTGGCATTGTCCTCAATATATACAATGAAATTAAATATCTGGGACATTACATAACTGATGACCTATCTGATGATCGTGACATTCGTAGGCAGTATTGCATGATGTATGCACAGGCTAATATTTTGATCAGAAAGTTTGGTATGTGTTCATCTTCTGTGAAGGTAGCTCTTTTTAAAGTTTTTTGTACTTCATTTTACACAGCCCATCTATGGCGAAGATATAAAAAAAGTAGCCTGCACAAACTTTATGTGGCATACAATGATGGCCTGAGGCTCCTACTCAAAGTGCCTAGATGGAGCAGTGCCAGCCACATGTTTGCACATAACGCTGTTCCCACATGTGCAGCTGCGCTCAGGAATCTCATGTATAAATGTATGTGTAGATTACCCGTGTCATACAATAATATAATAGCAATTTTAGTAAACCCTGTTTTTAGTACAGCGAGATTTTTCTCAAGATTGTGGAAACATTGGCGTCATCATTTATTTGTGGCTCAGTGACTGTCATATTCCTTTTTGTTTTTTTTCTTCTTTTCTTTTTGTTTTACTATGGACCTCTTTTGTGTCTGAAATAAAGATTGATTGATTGATTGATTGTATATTTTTTAATGATTTGTCACGTGAACAAACGTTTTCATGTGTGACTTTAACTGTACTCGTTGCAAAATTGTATTTTTTAAATATTAGCAGAATATCAATACATTTTGGAAATGCAGCTAGTGATAAGAAATGTCGATTTAAAGTCCTGAGTGAAAACTTGTTTATGCTTTCTTAACAATATGGTGCAAGAAAATAGCTGAAAATGTATCTGATAATTGGGTGTTCGTGGTTGTTTTTATGGTATCCTTCAGTGGAAAAATAAAAAATAGCAGGAGACTGGACTGCACGACTACCAGCAGGAAAGAGATTCCAACCAAAACTACCAGTAGATGGCGGTATTACTCCGTTAATATAATTAAAAATAGTCTAAATAGTTTGGACGTCTCTGTTATTTCTTTACTGAAATAAGACAAAGTTAGCTCACAAGTAACTTCGCAGAAAAATAAGTACGGTACTAGTTCCACTGGCAGATTATTTCACTTATAATAATCTGCCACCCATGTTCAAAGTTAAATAATCTGCCACTGTAACTAAAACTTTTTCCTCAATATTAAGAAATTGTGACTTAAAACAAGCTCTTATATCTTGTTGAAAAGCTACTTGTAAGTTAGTTATGTCTTATTTAAAGTAAAGTTAGATATTAGCACTTACTCTGATACTTTTATTGCAATATCATCTAGAACCTGTTGTAAGGAGAAAACGAAAAGAAAACGTTGGGATGTTTTTAGAAGCAGCTGAGACGTATAAAGAAAAGTATAAAAAGTTGTAAAATGTTCATTTTAACCTGGTTCAATGCATCATAAATCCAGATCCCTGTCTTCAAGATACTGAATTTATTCCATTTGGTTGTTTTAAAACTCTTTGTGATTGTTTTCCTACCTCAGCGCTCTCCTGTGGTTCAGCTAAATGTCGGGGGTCACCTGTTCAGCACCACACTGAGCACGCTCAGAAGACACCCGGACTCCAAGGTGGCGGAGCTGTTCGGCTCTCAGCCCAAAGTCAGCACCGACGCTCAGGGACGCTTCTTCATCGACCGCGACGGTTCCCACTTCGGAGCCGTTCTGGAGTTCCTGAGGTCGGAGAAGCTGCCGACGGAAAACATCCAGGAGGTCTGAGGCACAGCGTTGTTCTTAAATCACTCTGCAATAGGGCTGCAACGATTAATCAAATTAATCTGTTATTTTAATAATCATCAACTGATTCAGTAATTCATTAATCGTTAGCTGGAGTATACAGACTCAAAAAAGGGTAACTGTTGAAAGAACAACAAACTCAGAGCAGCAATTGAGTCAAAAATGTTCCAAAAATATAAACATTTTGCATTTAAGATAAAAAAACAAAACTTCTTTTTCTGTAGATATTTTCTACCCAGATCTCCTCGAGTGACAGTTTCTACCTTCATCTGGATCAAAATCTGTAATTTGCTATCAAGCACATTTTGCTAGTTATTAATTGGTCAACCCAAAAATAATCAATAAACCAACCGTACACTGTATTGATAAGTGAAGCAGAAAAGGTTGAGCTTTTCAAATGTTGATGTTAGAAGTATCTCTTAGCTGCAGACGCATCTTTTACTACAAATGATCAAGCGTTCATGAGAAGAATGCAATGTTATTGCATTTCAGGCAATAAAATGTTTATTTACTTATGTAAAACAAAAAGAACTGAATTATGTTTAACTGCATTTTCTAAATATATTTCTGATATTATATAAATTAAGCATGAATGTTAATGCGAATCTGCAAAATGTGCCATTTTATTATGTAAAAACTGACTTTTTTGAGCTTTACATCATGTTATAATGTTATAACTTTATCAAAAACACACCTGGAGTGTTGCACTGATTCTTTTGTGCATGTTTGAGAAATCCTTTAATCTCCATGGCAACCATTCAGCTGTACAAAACGCCTCCCCAGAGCTGCAGTTTTCAACCAGAGCAGCCTTCTCTCACTCAGCTCCTTCAGACTAGCCAGCAGCAATTAGCAAACACCTGGTGGAACTGAACATCAGCTGAGCTCATTATAGGAGCTACTTCTCAGTGCAACGCTGGTAAAAATGTTGTTAAGAGGTTAATAGAGGAGCCATGTTGTGATGACCTCCCGAAGGCGGCGTTTTTAAAGAGACAGAGGTCCAATTTCAAGGTGTTCAATTACAACAGAAGCTAACATAGTTACTCGATTGAGCTATAAAATGGAACTATGTGCCTGGAAAACACATAATTCTGGCCTTTTAAATGAAAAATCTGCAAAATCATCAGAATAATCGATAAATTAATCAATAACTAATACAACCGTTAGCTCCAGCCCTGCATTGTGTGTTCAGGTGTATACAGAAGCGGTCCACTACAACATCAAGGAACTGATCAAACGTCTGGAGGAGACGCCTGAGCTGTTTGGGGAGCTGGTGGGGAGACAGCAGTTCCTCTCCAGGGTCCCGCACTACAAAGAAAACATCGAGGTTAGCAGCTTCCTGTTTTTACCGCTTTCTCTGCTCCTTTCATCCCAGAACCGTCTCATCTTTACTTCTTTTTTTTTTCTTATATTGTAGCGGCTAAAATCCTGTATTTTAGGCTACTGGTTGTTGTGCTTGAAGGCGTTGTTCTTACGTGCGTTCAGTAGAGATTTACCATGTCGATCTTTAGTTTGACTTATAAAAAGGTCATTTATTGAACAGAACAATGTCCATTGATTGCTACTTCCATGTAGTTACACGTAAATCCGACATCAAAAACCTAAACCAAACACAGTGGAAAACTGTTGCCTCTTCCCACTAACAACACCTGAACAGAATCACCATTGACCTTAAATACCCATCCCCCATCAGACACACAGAACTCAAAATGAAAATCGCCCCCTGGTGGCGATAAACACAGAAAAGGATAAATGGCTCCTACATATATAGTCAATGAAAGTTTACATTTACAACAACCTCAGTCAATCAAAGTGGTTCCTAACATCACAGTGAGTGATAAAACAAGAAACAAAATTAAGTTTGATATAGACAAATAATAATAAAAACAACAGTAAAGTTTGGTAGTAAAGTACCAAAAATAGTATGAATAAAAACCAAGACACACTTAGCTTCATCTGCAGCAATTTCCCCAAAACTTGAATCAATTAAGTACAAATTCCCCCCTTTTTTAAAACTGTTTATAAATTAGGAGCATGACAGCGCTAGTTCTAGGCTGGTAGCTTGTTTATTGTTGCCATGGCAACTGTTATGACAACTAAAGAGTTTCTATTCTAGTGCATTTAATTAATAAAAGAACTAAGTCAGATTTTTATACGACTAATAAAATTAACTTACAATTATCTACTCATTAGCAAGAAGCCCTTAGAAATGTTAAAATCTTCTGTTAGGTTCTGATCCGTATTGCCAGAGCGGAGGCCGTGGCCGCGCGCCGCTCCACCATCCTCATCTGCGTCATGCGGACGGAGGACGACCTGGGTTTCTATGACAACGCCGTAAACAGCCTGGAGGCGGGCACGGAGTCTGCGGTGACGTTCGGGCCGTGGAAGGCCGACCCGTCCGTCAGAGACCTGCTGGACTGCGTGAAGATGGACATCGAGCGTCGCGGCTACAACGTTAGCATCGAGGCGCACGCGCCCGAGCGCAGCTTCCTGTCCAAGAGCTACGACTTCTTCTACAAACTCACCTTCACCTGGTGGTGACGAGGCGCCCGGGAACTAAACGACTGCACTTTATTAATTAATTATAATGAGCTGCACCTTCTGGTTTTCTGAAGGAATAATATTCAATCAAAATAAAATACATCAATCTTTTTTTTAAAGGGGATTTGTTATCAAATTTTTTTTTTTTCTTTTTTTACTGTAATTTTTGTCTCCAAAGTGGCGTTTTTTGGGAATAAGCTAATGTTTTTTTGGTGTCTGGGAATTAAACCATTAAAAAAAACCTCCTGATTGTTAAAGTGGCAGTCATAAAATCATAAAAGAAAATCATAAAATATATGATTTTTAAATATTTGTTAAAACTATCACCATGTCTTGACAATATGATGTGACACAGATAATGTGCTAAAAGATCGATCTCCTCCACCTTCTTTCTGAGCTATTATTAGCATCCGAAGAAATGCACTGCTCCCGACCATAAACAACCAATCAGAGCCAGGAGGAAGGTCTTAGCGTTGTCAATCATCCTCTTGAACGTGCTGCTAAATGTATTATTGGCGGAGAAACAACTTGCAGGAAAACTGTTTATCCACCATCATCGGTGGCTATGCTAACTAGCCTTAACATTCACAACAAGATCTGCTGATGGGGAGCTGTACTGTAGCAGAGAACAAGATGATTGACAGCGCTAAGACCCACCTCCTTGCTCTGATTGGTTGTTTCTAGTTAGCACTGGGAGAAAGCAAAGTAGCTTGATTTTTTTTGACAAATAATCTTTCTTATACTCTCAATATATAGTGACAGTTTCAACAGATATTTAAAAATATATATTCTTTATAGAAGTTATATAGCAACAGAACTGCGCTGTTACCTAGCAACCTAAGCTGAGATCCAGCACATTTGGCCAGCTGGTTTACCACTGACCAAGACAATTGTTTTGTTGTCGACTTATCATTCAGAAACGACTTTCTGCGTTCTAGTTGGTTGCGCAGGAGGCTCCACTTCTGCTTTTCAAAGATGTACGGTTGTATAATTGTGCAGTTATTTTCATGTGCAAGTGTAAATGTTGAGTTTTCAAAAGAGAGCGGCTAGATAAGCAGCTTATTTGGCTTTAAAGTGACAAGAGGCCCTGAAACAACTAAAAATATTTTTGCACAAAAATGTGATGAACATGTTTTGTGAAGGCCATAGATTTGTCCTAATTTCCAAGGAAGCATAACAGGTCACTTTTAAGTTGGGCAATATTCGTGCGAAGTGTTTCATGTCTGTCGTTTTAACGTCAGGCCTACATCATCCTCTTCTAACTGTGTCGCTGACGTCACACAAGTGTTTATTTCAGCGCTTTGAACATTTTCACAGCTTTCTGAGGGGATTTCACTGCCTGCAGACAATACTGCGTCAAACCCCCGACACTGGGCAATCCGCAGCTCACTCACAGACGAACCGAAATGTGTGAAGAGGCAAAAGATGAACCGTAAGCAGAGCAGCTGCCCCGGCGTCGGCCACGTAACATTTAAAAGCTGCCAAACCACATCCTGTCAGGATGAGGTGAGGTGGGGGGGGCAGAAATCTGCTGGTGTCCAACGGGGCCTTGAATGCACCGCCTTTATTCTAGAACAAGACAGCATGTCCTGTTAGGTGAAAGGGGAAATCACAGAGTCTGAATGTAAAGTTGATTCAAACGTTTCAGTGGAGGAAATAAATATATCATGGTGTCTGTTCTGCTGATTTAATTTTTTTAGAAACAGTTAATAATGAATGCACAAGTTTTAACAAAACATGCAGACACACTTTGACTTAAAAGATTAAGAATAAGTGTCATAATGAAAGTTTTACTTTCCAGTCAAAATGCCATCAGTATAACATCCTGGACTGTTTGTAAAAAAACAACAACAAAAATAAACAAGAGCATTTTCACTCAAAAGATTCTGTAAATGTGTTACATGTAATCAAATTAAGTTGATCCAAGCAGATATATTAACTTTATTAAGGTGTCAAGCTAAACACACATAAGTAAAGTAAGTTTGACAAACTTAATTTGAATACATGAAACAGATAAATACCATTTTTAAAGCAGGAACTACTTTCTCTTCAGAGAGCGGTGTCCAAACGTTTTGTCATGTGGGCAAAAATCGCAAAGTCAAAAGTTTTTGTGAGCCAGGAAAAAAAAAAAGCCCATCAAATAATGTCTTTTTTTCTCTCATAATGGATCCAAAACTTGAAAGGATTTTCCACATTAGCTGTATTAAATCAAGTTTAACACAAAAATAAATCTAGTTGTTTGGATTTCATTGAATAAATTTATTTGTAGTGATAAAAACAGGATTTGCTTAACTTTTTTCAAAACATTTGATAAAGTCATTGTTAAATAAATAAATAACTGTTTTGGTTGCAGCAAAATGGCCTTTTCAGTAAAGGTTTCAGCAGAGACATAGTTCTATACTCAAAGCTTGGTTATAAAAACATACGAATACTTTGTGTTGTGCTTAAAATTACGTTAATTTAAAAATAAAATGTCTCCATCTGCGTCTCATGCCTGTGCTAGACGTTACAGGGTTTTATCGTTCTCAAACTGCAGTTTGGAGGCCATAAAAAATCAGTCCAAGGGCCACAAATGGCCCCCTGCCCACATTTTTGACACATCTGCTGTCATAAAAACACCTCAATCCAAACATTTTGTATGGAAACCATCGATACGGCATTCTGAATCCAAAGCTTGTTGGAAAATATTCAGATTCTCAAAAAGCTTCTAACTTGGCTGTTAAAATAACACAAATTCTAGTTTCTAGTTTAGCAGTGACATGACATAAAACAACGTTGTAAAAATTAACATTTGTTTTTATTGGTCCTCAAGCATTGCAGATCCGGTCCCTGGTTGGACTTTTAGAAGTCAAACTTTAAAATTAATAATACAAAGAATCATTTAAACAGGCAAATAAGAACAAAAACGATGGCGGATAGCTTTGTGCTACTTAGCCTGTTCAGTTTAACAAAATTTCTGATAAAGAATAAATGTTACATGAGAACTTCGTTCAGACGGGTTACATTTATATATTTATATGTTTATATATAGAGAGTTGGGTAATAACTAGTTACATTTACTTCAGTAACTTTTGTTGAAAAACAATTTACTTTTAGGAGTATTTTTTAGTTTTACTTTTATTTGAGTAATTTTATTTTGAAGTACATGTAAAAATTTCTAGATTTTCTTCCCACTGAATGAAAAACAAAACATGTTTTAACCAAAAATTCATCAGACACAGACACACACCTGCAGATTCTGTTGAAGTTTCATCAGTTTTTTATTGAAAGAAACTGATCTGGAAACATTTTATTTTGCCTGATTGTGTTAATATAAATTATTGTCATTTTGGTCCTTAAAATACCAAAATTTCCACGTAACTTTATATTTTGGTCTGTCTGATGACGTTAAAATTTTTTAATATTAAATGATTGCTAATTTGATCAGCTACTCAGTACTTTAGAGTTTTTACAAAATATTTTTTACTTTAACTTGAGTAAAAATAAGTGCCACTCATACTTGAGTTCAACTCGGGTACAAATATTACAAATATTCTACATTTTGATGAATAATTCCTACCTATAAAACACATCATGATTTTTCTCATCCTTCTTTATCTGGCACCATGCTTTTTTTAAAAATATAATTTTAAAAATGTTTGCACCAACCCAGGGCTAAAGGTGATGCCTCATGGTACGGTCAAAGCTAAACATGCAAATGATGCTAAAATATGATGGAAAATCCTGCAAATCAGCATTAATACAGTTCAAATGCAGCACAGTCAGCTTTTGCAGAATATAGTTTTTTTTTTTTACCATACACCCAATATTATAGGTCAAATCAAGTTTCCACAGAGCAGGTGTGGTGCCGGCTACATACAGTGTTTTCACCACAACGTGTCACAATTATGCTTCCTAGAACAAAGGAAGAATGGAGGCAGAAAAGATGCAAACGACAGCATTTCACACCTCAGACCAGAAGTGACACTTGAGTAACAACAACAAAAGAGATCAGAAGATTTTTTTATTTTTTATTTGAGTATAATAAATGCCAGTTCTACCAACATCCTGTAACATCACTGGGCTATAACAAAGACAACCGAAGGTCAACAGCTGAAAACAGTTCTTATATCTCTCTTTTATTGTCTGTTTTATTGTAAGAAAGCAGATAAACTAAAGTAAAATATTCAAAATAAGTGTCATGATCACTGTAAAGTGCCGGTGTGTTAGAGAAATGTGAACATCCTAACATATAAAACTAGATTCTGTCCAATATCAATAGAATCTGTTTGATAAGATCTAATCTTCACTGATAACAAAGACGTTTCAGACGAGTCAGATGTGGAAAAGTACAGGAGATGCAATATGATTAATATCACAATTCATAACAAAAGGTTTAATACACTCAGTTATTTACCTGGGATTTAAGGTGATGGGCTTCCACAAAGTAGTGCATGATTGAAAAGTGGAAGAAGAAAAAAAAGATTCAAAGGTGTTTGTACAAATAAAAACTGGAAAGTGTGGCATGCTTTTGTTTTCAGCCCTTCTGAATCAATTTTTAAAAAAATGCTCCTTCACTGTAGTTACAGCTGCAGATATTTAGGGTTGCATTTCCAGATTTTGTTCATCTAGAAACTAAATCTTTTCTTCTGTTTTCGTAAAATAGCTCAAGTTTAATCAAACTGAATGAAAAGGGTCTGAAAACAGAAATGTTCAAGTCTTGCTACAGATTCTTTTGCTGGATTTTGCTCTGATTGTAAATTCCGGGTTGTAGTCCTTTAAAAATACATTTTTGAACAGGTTTTATTTCAGTAAATTCCTGTTTATGCCGAAGGAAAGTGTTCCCACAGCATAATGGAGCCACAACCGTGTTTCAATGTGGGAATGGTGAGTTCAGGATGATGTGTTGCTACTGGTGTTTATTTACTTTAATTCATATAGTTTAAAAAAAACTATCATCTTCCTGCTTCACAGTTGTTGTCTCTTATGAAATTCCAGTTAGACACATTTAAGCCTGTGGTTGTTACATCAGAAAGTTACAAAAGTTAAGAATGTTGAGTTGAAGAGACGTGTATTTATTTCCCAAATACCAAACTGGGAATTTTCTCAGTTTAATTCAACAGTGCATAAAAACTTCAGAACTCGATGTTCTGCTTTTATTTCGAAGTTAAAAGAATAAAAGAAGGAGGTAAAACTAAGAAGTAAAGGGAGAAAACATCAGATGTAATGTCTGGTGGAATATTTCCCTCTGACTTTTACACAATAATAAGGAGAGTGATTAAAAACGTGAATCAGAATCAGTTTTATTGGACAGTTTTTCACAAACACAAGGAATTTGAGTTTGCTCTCAATATGCAGACATTTATGTACATTTGGAAGAAAATAAAAATGATTTTTAAAGAGAAACATACAAATTATGGATAATCTTGAATCCCCAAAGATAAGTTGGGCCATCTGACAGTTAAATGTGACATAAAACAAAGCAAATATACAAATCAAAAGTATCATTTTACCTTTATCCTACTGTTAGGAGGAGTAGGATTAAAGGTAAAATTAAGAAAAATAAAGGTGTGAAAATGATTTCTTCAAAGCCAAATTGATGCTGACAAACATTTATTGATTTTATTTTAATATATTTGCATTCAATGGACTCTGGGCAGAGATTTGCTTAGAATAGTAAGATGATACTTTGCTCACTGCACTGCAAAAACACACAATATTTTTCTAGTTTCTAGTGCAAATATGTTAGTACACTTGAAATATGACAAAACTAACTTACAACTAACTTTTCAGTAGTACTATTTAGTAAGTCATTTCTTTGTATAGATTTTTATAGAGTATTAAATTAACTGGCAAATAATTTCACTTAAGATAGTTGCAGTTTCTTGGTTGCTAGGTAACGGGGCTGGGCTTGGCTGGGGTTGCTAGGTAACGGTGCAGTGGAATATTTTACTTTTTCATGAATATTAAGATATTATCGACTTAAAACAAGCTGTTATATCTTTCTGAAAAGTTACCTGGAAGTTAGTTTTGTCTCATTTCAAGTGTACTAAGCTATCTGAACCAGAAACTAGAGTGAAAATATTTGGTGATATTTTGTGTTTTTGCAGCGTGTGTCTCAAACCCTGAGCTAAAACATGTGTGTGTGTGTGTGTGTGAGTGTGTGTCTGTGTGTGGGGGTGTGTGTGTGTGTCTGTGTGTGTCTCAGAGAGGATGCTGCTGCCCTGCTGGCCGGCAGGCTGCAGACGATGCTGCCATCCCGTTCGCTTCAGGTTCACACAGGAAGTGCAAAACTGCTTTCTCAAGAGTGTTTGCTGCAGAGTAGCTGAGAAGCGACTAGAGCGGCGGTGCAGACGTGGAATCAGGAACATGATGGGGTTACAGATCTTTGTCCGACTCCTGCCGCTCACATGTCTGCTCCAAACAGGTACAATTCTTCATTTTGGTCTCATCTGATCAGGTCTTATGGTTGGGGTTGGTGTGTTTTCAAGAGTTTTTAAAGGTTTTCCAAATGGACTAAACTTCTGTTACACCCTAAATGTACAGATGTATTTTTATTATATTTGTTGTAATATGTTATTATAGCATTAAATGTTGTGTTTTTATTATAATTAATAGCAATAAAGGCGCCAATCTGTGTGTCAGTATATACGCTACAAAAACACAAACTCTTGCCAAGTATAGTTGCTCTAGTTTCTAGTGCAAATATCTTATTGCACTAGAAATAAGACAAAACTATCTTACAAGTAACTCTTCCACAAGATATAGGAGCTTGTTTTAAGCCAATAATGCCTCAATATTGTTAAAAATACATGTTTTGATGGCAGATATGGTCACTTATAACGTGGAAAAATGTCATCATTGAAATAATCTGCCAGAACTTACAAATATTAAGGAATTATTAACTTAAAACAAGCTCCTGAAATCTTGCTGAAAAGTTAGTTTTGTGTATTAAGATATTTGCATGCCAAAGTATTAGGGCCATACTAAGACAAAATAACAGAATAAAGTCACAATATTATGACTTTATTCTTGAAATACTGTGACATACTGTATATGGCTCTAAAACTCAATTGTACATTTGCAGGAGAAGCAAGACAAAAATACTTATGATTTTGTGTTTTTTTTCAGTGCTCAACATGTTTCATACTGCAAAAACACAAAATCCTAATTACGGTAGTATTTTTGTTTTAGTTTCTACTGCAAATATCTTACAAATTACTTACAAGTCACATTTTAGCAAGATATAGAAGCTTGTTTTCTGTAAATAATTTCTTAATATTGATTTTTTTTTAAAGTACTAGGTGAATTGGCAGATTATTTCATTTATAATTATACATTTTCCCATGTTATAAGTTAAATAATCTGCCAGTGGAACTAGAACTTTTTAAAATCAATATTAAGAAATTATTGACTTACATATTGGAAATGATTGGCTCCTACATATTTCTAAGTTAGTTTTGTCTTATTTCAAGTGCACAAATGTCTTGCAGAAGATATTGGACAAGATATTTTTGTCAAATCTATAGTAAGATTTTCTGTTTTTGCAGTGCACTTAATGAATTGAGTTACTTCAGTAAATTAATTTTCCAATTTAATGTACTTTATTTTCTAAGATCATTAACTTAAGTTACCTTCCTTTAAGAGGAGAAACTCCTGGCGTAATGCTGCTCCCCGTTTTGCCTCCAGGTGTGAGGAGTGTGAAGGACTCGGTGTTTGTTTACAGCAGAATCGGAGACGCCGCCCTGCTGCCCTGCACCAGACCGACCTCAGCCGGCTGCTCCTCCATCACCTGGACCTTCTTCAGAGGCGGCCTGGTCCGTTACAGCGAGGAGGTGACCGGAGGCCGGGTCAACCGCGACTCGGACAAATCCAACAGAACCACAGTCACGTCCAACTGCTCCCTCGTCCTCAGCGACCTCACCGTGGGAGACGCGGGTTCGTACGTGTGTCTGGAGAACAAGGAGGCGGTCACCGACGTCTACCTGTCGCTGCTGAGCGTCCGCTCGGGTTCGCCGATCACGGAGCTCCGGCCTGGAGGGAACCTCTTCCTCACCTGCATCCTCTTCACCTACTACGACGCGGGCAGCTGCAAGCCGTACTCCAACGTGTTCAGGGTCAACTGGCTGGATGAGGACGGAGAGCAGCTGCCCAGAGGCGAGAGCAGGACCAAACTGGCTGACAAGTAACTTTCCAGGAAGATACATAATCTTGATTTAAGTTAATATTGATTAAGAACAACATGGGAAAAAGTCTTTTTATAGGTGAAACAATCAGCTACTAGAACTAATACTTTTTAAAAATCAATATTAAGGAATTAATTTATTTAAAATAAGCCAAAACTTTCTGCATTCCAGTGATTAATCGGTTAATCCAAACAATAATTAACAGATCAGCTCTACATGAACTCATGTTATATTAAACAGCAAGAGTTTTTCACATGTTGATGTTTGAAGTACTTTTTAGCTGCTGATGCATTACCTGTAGTTCTCAATTACTACAATAATTCAGTTGCAGCTCTAGATTAATTGCACATAATCTGATGTTTTCACAAGTTTCTTTTTGTTAATCCTGACAATTTTCCATTCAAAGCAAATAAAAACACTAAATCTAATTTATTAGATCATTAGAATATTAGACCAGAATAATATAAAACAAAGAAATGTGGGCAAGGTGAAAAACAAAAATTAGGCAGTTATTTTCTGTGGAATAACTGACAGCTTGGAATGGATAAAAGCTTCATTATATGTTTTGTTGGAGAAAGAGTTTTTAACTATTATAATAGTAATAAATAGTAATATTATAGAAAAACTCAGATAATTATTATTGGTGCTTATTTAAGATTTTATTTATTTATTTGTTAATTTATTTACTTATTTTCCTAAACTTTTGGCTTTTTGATCTACAAAAGCAAAATTAAAAGTTACATTCCACAAGTAAAATACATAAAAATACATAATTAGCATAAAATGTTCAATGTTCATAATGTTGTTCTTTCAGCCAGTCTCCAGTTTTTTTAATTACTTCAGGGGAAAGACCAGACATATGCTTAAATGTAGTTTTAATAAAAGAAAAAATGAGAAAAATATTGATTTCTGATGAAATACTGCTAAGGTTTGCTTGTATGCCATTAATGGTTAAACAATATATTTTGAAGATTAGCTGTAACTGACAGAGCAGTTTGAAATACATGAAAATGTCATTTGAGCTGTTTTGGTGGAAATACAGGTTCTCATCAGACAGAAACAATTTATATTAATCTTGACAATCTTAGACATTTTCCTAGCAGAAGCATCAAATTTAAGTACTCAATCTAAAATAACGCCCAGATATTTGAACTTGGATATTTCCTTGATTTTCTTTTGATTCATAGTAATGTTTAGTAGTTATTACAACCAACATGCTGAGTTCATGTTTCTGCAGCCTGATAAGGAATATCTGCTGCTAGATAAATTGCTGTATCGTCTGCATAGGGTTGGCAGCACATTTAAGGTAAATGGTTTATATATAAAAACAGAAGAGCAGAGTTCCCAGTATCGACCCTTGTGGTACACCTAGATTACGTTTCTGTATTGCAGGTATGACACCATTTATTTTAACACACCAATGTCTACAGTCAAGGTTGGACTTGAACTAGATCAATGCTTGTTGAGAGAAATTTAGTTGTTTCAGTTTCATCAGAAGTACTTTGCGGTTTAAAGTGTGAAAAGAGGGAATGTAGCTGCCAGGTGCTGCTAATGTAATGCATTCACTTCACTGTTCAACACCTCTACATAAACAGGTTTATTCTACTTGTCTTTATTTGTGTGAAACCATAATTTTCCTGTTGATGACCCAGTTTGGGCCGAGCTTCCGCTGACGGACAGATGCCTCTAATTTCACTCTAGAGCGACGTTTCCCCGTGTTATAGATGCTCTCTGCTCCGATAAACCTCATCCAAATGATTATATTACCTCCTTTATGCGCCATCAAGTGCTAATTGCATTTCCACTATAGGTGTATGCAAATCTTTGTCTATATTCTGCTAATGTCGAGAAAACCTCCCCACAATTTCGTAATTGTGATGTTTCCATTAAATAAGAAACGAAATTAAAATCACACGTAAACAAGCTTGTTCACGAGATAAGTCGTTAAAAATTATGGCAGCAAAGCATGTAAACAGTTTGTGAGATATATTTATAATTCAGCCACGACGCCAGCGCTCATCATCTATCGACCAGCAGATAAAATGGCCGCCACACTGGGAGGGGTTACGTATGCAGCGTTTAGGGGAAATTGTAGTCGGCAACTTTACAAATGCTGTATGGATTAAACACGTCTGACTAGTACTCAACCTTTTTTTTAACTATGTGATGCTGTGAACTGCACACTGTCCGAAAAACAAAACAAAACAAACACTATCATCCTCCTACCACTTCCTGTTGTCTCCGTTGTTGTTTTTGCCCACAGTAAAGTCCGACTGTTGCTCACGTGACCCGTATGACGTGGAAAAAGTGTTTGGGTAAGATGTGCTACCAGCCCTCTGTCTAACGGGTTAATTGAGTTTCCTAAATCTGCTGGGATTTATCCTGTCCAGAACTGAAGTAAACTCTGTTTAAGCTGGTTTTGAGAAAAGATTCGCCTGGTTTCTGACGGCCTCCATCCAGGTGTCCCAACCTTCTTCCCCCTCTGAATTAGCCAGACTGATCAGCCTGCAGCCAACCAGTTTCACAGAGCTCACCTGGTAACGGTCGCTCGTTCTCTTTATTACAACTTGCACTTGTTACTGAACCAGGTTGGTTTTAGTGACTCAGTGAGTCCCAAGGATGATGTTTCACATATGGGCTACCAGCAACCTATAAAACATTTTCCACCTCTTCCTCTCCAGAATCAAACATCAGAGCTATTTTACAGCCATCAAAGAACTTTTTTTATTTTTTTACCCCTCCAGGGGGTCTTTTGTGGGCTCTAGTGTCCCTTATGTGATAGTGGGCTGACAGGAAACAGGGAAGGAGAGGGGGGAAGACATGCGGCAAATGTCGTCGGGTCCGGGAGTCGAACCCGCGACGGCGACTCAAGGCCTCCAAATACGGGTCGCGCTAACCCCTACGCCACCACGGCACGCCCCCATCAAAGAACTTCAAGGTGACTCATTAACTGAATGTCCACAACACCTTTTAGATTTTCTTTGCGTTTGCATTGGCTAGCACTGTTGCTGTGCTTGTTTAATTGGCTGACTGCTTGGACAGATGATGTCATATCCATCACTGTCTTAAGAGACATCATGTCCTGATGTCTGTGCTAATGTCTCAGGGTTGATCAATGGTCCTCCTATGTCCCTTGCCTGCACAACCTTTTCTCTGAAACGTTTACGTTGTTCAACAATCTGTTTCTAAATAAGGCGTTGATCATCTCTGCTCTCCTGTTAGTTCCCCTTTTTCCCTTAACCTTTCACCTTTCACCTACCATCTACCTCCAACATATCAGTGATGTTTAATTGCAGTTACACCTTTTTACACCATTTCAAGTTCAATGTCAAAATCACATTTATAACTTCTTTAGCTTCTCTGATTTAGCATTTGTTTATAATTTTATAACCATAACTTATTAGTTACTCTTATTATAATCTTAATGTGAGTTATTACAGATGTTTTCTAAAAAAAACCCAAGAATAATCCATGATTCTAATTATTTGATACCAAAGTTACAGTTACTTGTTTTTCTTGTAAGTGTTCCCACAAATGTAAGTATTATTATAAGTAAACTAATATTAATATATTGTAAGTATTTTTACTTTGAATCTTATCCAATTACTGAAAATGTTTAGATTTAATTCTTTAAAACTTTCATGCATTAAAATAAGGAATAGTCTCAACTATTATAAATCTGCAGGCTGGAAACTTACTTCCTCTTTTTCCAGGAAACCTGCTTTTCCTGTTTCATGACTTTCTCTGACTGACTGTTTTCTTATGATTAGATAGAAAAAAGACATAGAATTAAAGCAAAGTTTGCAGGAGACAAAACAACACACACAACCAGATTTATTTGATTGATGTTTAAGTCTACTGTTGGGCCTAGATGTCACTTGTGTGATTAATTTTAAAGATAACTTTATTTATTATTACTGTTCAACTTAAATCTCCAGCACCGGGAAGTGGGATGATCTCGGTTTCTCTTGACACATCATACATTAACAAAAATATCATAAAATTCCTTTCAAACATTTCTAAATTAGCACCACAAGATCTCTGATTTTGATTGCAAAAAAACCACAGAAGAAATCACAAAATGTATTAATATTTTAATAATTTAGCTTAATGGATTTTTAAATACATTCTGGCACAATCGGCCCTTTAAGAACCTTCAGATTTTTGATATGGCCTGAATGAAACTGACTTTGACGAAGTGTTGGATGATAAGATACTATGCTGAAGACCTTATTATACAGAATATAAAATATGTATTTTGTCTCCATGCAGGTACAAGCTGACTGAAAACACTCGGTGCAACGTCACTCTACTCATTAAGCTGCAAGCGGAGGACAACAACAGGAAGTGGAGATGTCAGGTGGACACCACAGAGAACAAGAAAGTTACATTTCTGGACTTCAGATCCTCCTTTCTGTTTCAAAACACCGACACGGACCAGACTGTGAAGCCGCCGGTCACAGAGGAGTGTCCCGCAGAGCTGCCCATCAGCCGGATCGTTCTGTGTGTGGTTCTGCCGCTCCTGGTGTGCATCGTGGGATTCTTCACATGGAAATCAGACCACAAGAGAGCAACGACCTCAGCTGCTGTCATCGAGCTGCAGGATGTTTACTGACTGACTGTGCTGAACCATTTGCTGCAAAGAAACTGTAAAAAGCAGAATGGGTGTTTGACAGTCCACCTAAAATGAAGAAAATGAACAATTATCCCTTGATACACTGTAAAAACACAATCTTATCAAGTATTTTTGTAGAAAAAAACACAATTTCACAATTTACGTTTAATAAATGCAATTAAAATCATGTTTCTTTAAGTTTGTCCACACGATAAGTCATTAAGAAACATGTCACACCATTATCCTCTTACCACTTCCTGTAATTTTCTTTGTCTTTTCCGCCAGTAGTAACATCTGGCTGTTGATCACATTTCGATTCAACCGTAAAACCACCTCATTCTAGCAAAAACATTTTTGAAATTGGTAAGTTTCCAATAAGTGAATATTTTTTTGTAATTCCAATTTGCGCAATCTTATGGTCAATCTAAACACAGCTACGCATAACAAGACATTTTTCCCACGTTGTAAAAATAATCTGCCAGTAGAATTTGTACTTTTTGTAAACATTCAAGAATTATTCCCTTAAAACAAACTCCTATATCTTACTGAAAAGTTACTTGTACATTTGTTTAGTCTTATTTCAAGTGTAATAAAATATTTGCACCAGAAACTAAACAAAAGTACTTGGTAAGATTTTGCAGATATTTGACACATACTGTGCTTCAGTTAGATTAGCTTAGAGGAAAATGCTTTCTTATTAAAATGTTAACCTTGCAAAAGAGTTGCAGATATTTCACGGTTTCTTTTTTCTCCATGCAGCTTTAATTTATTTAAAATCACGCTGTTCTCATTTCCAATAACTCTCCTTTAGTGTCACCTCCTCTTGGTTCTCATATCAAACTGTTTACTTGACAGTGCTACTTTGTTGCTCCTGCATTAATGTTTGAGAAAGTCCACAACGGTGAATCTTTTTTTCAGTGTCAGTTGCCACTAGGGAAACTCTGCACTGGCTTGCAAAAGTAGTTATACTCCAGAAGCTTTTTCATATTTTCTATGCTACAATCACAAACTTTAATGTATTTCATCTGGATTTTATGTGGCAGACCAACAAAAAGTAGAAATAAAAGTAATAATAATAATAAAAATCATAAAAACCATGCTGTGCATTTGCATTCTTACTCTACCTCTAAATAAAATCAATTACAAGTTTAATTCAGTAAATCAATACATTGTGTATAATTGAATTACATTGTAACTCCAGCTGTTTAGTGAAGGTCTCAGAATATTTGAGAGTCAAGTATTTAAATAATATTTATGTCCTGTTATAACAGCTTAAACTAATACATATCCTGTAGATCATAATGTTGAAATAAGTTAGACTCTAAACATATTATTTTAAATAATGACTATTATGTTATTTTCTTGTTTGATTCATTTAATTTGTTTTATTTTAGCTGATTTAATGAGAATTTGCCATAAAATAATTTGAAATAAATAAATACTTAATTGGAACAATGGTTTTGTTATTAGTTCTTCCACATAATTTTTGGTTATTTAAATTTTAGTGTGGAATTGGTTAATTAAAACAAATATTTGTTAGAAAAGTTGATAAACTTGATAAAAATGGCTACACCTATTTCTTTCAATAAACATTAAATAATCTTTAAATAACAATTTATTAATAGATATAAATCGACATAAATATGTACATAAAGTGAAAGCGTAATTTACAAAAGGAACGTGAACGTCACATTGACGTTCCTCTCCATCCTTCTCTTTGACTCTGGTATTGTGAGTTCCTACGGAAAGCTGAAAGGGACAATTCTGTGTTGTTGGTGTGAAAAATCAGCTAGCTGCTTTTGCTGGAACATGGCAGCACATTTGAAAAAACGAGTTTATGAGGAATTTTCCAAAGTTGTTCAGGTAAACACAAGATGTTGTTTGTTTTTCTCGCTTCTTGTTCAGTTGTAAAACAAACCGGAAAACGGGGAAATATACCGACAGAATAACTAGCTGGTTAGCTAATGTAGCATAGCAACATTCAAGCAGACTCAGTCAAAACCCAGTTTATAACGGTTACTGTGCTCGTTGGGATCGCTTTAATCGTTTCAAATATAATATTTGGAATTGATTTCAGTCGATAATGTTACAATTATACCCTGAGTTCCGGACTGAGCCAGTTAGCCTTCCTTAACGCCAACTAGCAGGTAGTTTATAAATACAAACTGACAGAAATAACGCGTATAATCTGTTCTGACAGGTTAAATTTATCGGTCGTTGAAAGCAGATAAGAAGATACGTTTTAATGTGACGTTTTGAAGCGAAGTAATAAAAAAAAAGCATGACTTTTCACATGTTTAGCTAATTAAACTGTAAAACATGACTTGCATTTCTATTCAGCCCCACTGAGTTAATATCGTAGAGTCAGATTTTGTGGGATTATACCTGCAGGTTTTGTGGCGTATATATCACTACAACTTCATACATATTTGCACTTTACTCTTTGCAAAATAACCAGAGTTCCATCAGTTTAAATGAAATATTGATTGAGTTTAAAATGCTTTGCGTAATTAGAAGGAAAATAAAATAACAAACCAGCAAAAAACATTAAATTACAGTGGCAAAATAATGGAAACAATGACATGTTTAAAAACAGAATACACTTCATGATGTTACCGTTTATCAAATTTGGCTTTAAACAAATGTTTTTTAGCTGTGATTTAAAAGGGACTCAATGTTTCGGCAGTTTTTTAGTTTTCTGGGCGTTTGTTCTACAGCAAAGGACCATAAAAACTGAATGTTGCTTCTGGTTCGGGGGATGCGGCGTAGGCTATAACCAGAAGTCTGATTGACTTTTTATTCAGACCTGTGAAGACACTGTTGCAGTAATCAATGCGACTAATTAAATGCATGGATGAGTTTCTCTAGATCTTGCTGGGACTTTTGGATTTTAATCCTGGAAATGTTCTTCAGGTGGTAGAAGGCCGACTTTGTAACTGTCTTCATGTGGCTCTGAAAGTTCAGCACACAGATTTCAAGCTTGATGGCTAGTTTCTACAGATTCTGCATCAGTGTGGATAATTACATCCTGTAATATGTTTGTTTGGTTATTTGATGTTATATAGTTGGTTAAGATATTAATTCAGTAAACAAAAATAATAATAATTCCTGCAGATTCCTCTTGAAGAAGCTCCAGTGAAGAAGCTGCGCCTGTCCAAGCCCAGTAAATCCGCAGCGCTGCACATCGACCTCTGCAAAGCCGCCAACGCCACCGACGCGCTGCAGTACCTCCTGGAGTTCGCACGCAAACCGGTGGAGGCGGAGAGCGTGGAGGGTGTGATCCAGATCCTGCTGGAGCATTACTACAAGGTGAAGCTAACACCACAGATCCACATATAGTCACAAGGTTTTGGATTTGTTTACAGTTGTTGGTGGTAATAATTCCCTGTTTTGTTTCCCGTTTAGGAGACTGATAACTCAGTGAGGCTGAAAATCGCATCTCTTCTGGGTTTGCTGTCCAAAACAAACGGCTTCAGCCCTGACTGCGTCGTAGACGACGTCATTAATACGCTTGGAAATGAGAGTAAGACCCGTTCCACTCCAGTAAGAGTAGCAATACTTCAACATGTTCTACCTGGAGTAAAAGTAAAAATTCCAAGAGATTACTCATGTAAGAGTAAAAAAATATTGGGTCCAAAATTACTGAGTAACTGATCAAAATAGGACTGGGCGATGTATCAAGTATACTCGATGTATTGCGATATTTTCAATTTACGATAGTTCAAATGGCTATATCGCAACTATCGAGTATAAATTGTCGTTCAAATAATAAACTTTCACCGTCAAATTCACTGCGAGTATGGTTTATCCGACACCCTATGAATGCATCACTTCGTCCCCCCTCCCAACCTGAAAATTTTCTAATAAATCACGCTGCGCACGGAGAAAACAAACAATCATGGTGACGGCGAGAGTTTGAGGCGAGCGGCTGAATGAGACGGTAACTGAAGACGAATCAGATGATCTAGTCTAGTTCCGAAGAGAAACAGCTGGATCAATAATCTGGCAGTGGTTTGGATTTTATATGGAGGATGTCGAACAAAATGAGGTAATTTGCGAAACATGTTATAAAACTTGCCACAAAAGGTTGTACCACAAATTTATTTCACCGCCTAATCAGACTATTCTTTCACATGCCGTTCATAGCTGTGCTGCCGCGGTAGAACTAGTCCGTTAAAGTGAAACCTGGAGACGCAGATATGATTCATTTAGTGCTGTGCAATGCTAAAAATAACTCAAAACTACTCATCCTTTTTTTTCTCTCTCGCTCGTGTCGGCTTTACGATACATGCAGACTCGTTGCCATAGCAACTGACAACAATGCAACTTTATGTATCAGGATTCAGCACCAAAAACTCTCAAACATTTTCCACATAGAGCAGAACATTCAGTTCGTTACAGTTTGGGGGTTTTAGGCTTGATGTGTATTTTACTTTTATTATTAAGTGATCACTGTGGTAGATCGTCGCCGCTGCTATTAGCTAAGCTAACACAACGGTGGTTGATTAGCTAATTTAAACACCTGCTTTACTGATGGTCTGTCCAAAACACACATTATTCCACAGCACATCTATTAGTTAAGTTTGTCAAAGTCAAGCATAATTGACCTACTTCCCTCTCCCTTGCTTTTTTTTCTTAGTTAAAACTTATTTCTCACCTTGTTATCTAGTCATAGTGTAGACAGTTCATAGCAAAACACTGCATCCCTTTTATATGAGCTTACATTTTAGTCTAGCAGGAAATAGGGGGCTGAAACGTGCGTGGGTGACATCATGCTGCAAGGGATCTATAGTTTAAAATAACATTGGAGCTCATTTAAGAATATCGTGATATATATTGTGTATCGTGATATAGCAAAAAATATATCAGGATATTAGATTTTTCTCATATCCCCCTCCCCTAGATCAAAACATCAGTCATTTAATATTTAAAAATTACATAATCAGGAGGTCAAAATACAAAGTTATGTGGAGAGTTTGGTATTTGAAATATGGAAGAGGATTAGCGCCACTGGAATAAAAAAGAATAAAAGAATTGACTTTTTTTTAACCATAATCCTGACTTTTGATCTTAGTCGATTAGTCATAATTTCTGAGAACATTGTCAGAAATCTGAGATTAAAGTCAGAAACTTGAGATTAAAGTCAGAAATTTGAGATAAAAGTAAAAAATCTGATCTTAAAGTCTGATTATTTATTTCCAGTGTTATTAATCATCTTCCATATTTAAAGACCCAAATGAAAATAATTCATAAAAATAACATAATCACAAAATTAAAAAAATCAGGCAAAATATACTTTTTTTTCCAAATCAGTCTTTCAATAAAAACTGGTGAAACTTTAACAGAAACTGCAGGTGTGAGTAGGCCTGTCACGATAACAAATATTGCTGAGCGATTAATTGTCTCAAAAATTATTGCGATAAACGATAATATTGTTTGAAGACCTTTTTACACTGATTTAATGGAAATGATGTAATAATGCATGCGATTTCCTGCCAAAGATAGATACACTTTATTTTGAACACTTAACACTGGAACTGATAAACAAAATAAAACAACCAAAAACAAAAATAAAATGGATTCTCAGTCTCCATTAATAAAAAATGTACTTGAATAAAAACTAAACAACATAAAGTAAAAGTGGAAATAAATACTGCATTCAACCAAAAGAGTGCAGATTATGAAGTCTGTATATTATGTTGCCTTTCAGTAATAATTAGATTTAAATGGAGAAGATGGGCACATCGACTACCTGATGCAATAGTTCACACTACATGATTTTTTGCCCTGATTTTCCCCTTAATTGATTTATTGTTTATCACAACAGGCCTAGGTGTGTGTCTGTGTCTGGTGAAGTTTTGGTTAAAATGTTTGTTTTTCATTCAGTGGGTAGAAAATCCAGAAATTTAACTCAAGTAAGAGTAGAAATACTTCATAATAAAATTACTTAAGTAAAAGTAAAAATACTCCTAAAAGCAATTCTTTTTCCAAAACAGTTACTCCAGTAAATGTAACTATTTGCAGCTGCAGTTCTGATGACGGTTTCTGAAATGTCTCCAGAATCCCATCAGGTTCTGGCTCAGCTGCTGGACTCCCTGCTGGCGATCGGAGGCCAGCTGCCAGAGAGTCCGGCTGTCAGGCGGCGGCTCGTCAAGGTGGCCTGCAAGGTGAGACCGCCTGGGTAAAATCTGGGCGTCGCCATGGGGACGCCGCGGCGCCATCTTGAACGTCTTCCTGTTTCTCCTCTTCAGCTTCTCTCCGATACGAACTTCGGGGTGAGGAACAAATGTCTGCAGCTGCTGGGGTTCCTGGGAACCGTGGAAACGCTTCTGACCAAAGACGGCGAGGGACCGAGCTCATCGCTAGGTCTGAAACATTCGACCGTACATCCGACCGTACATCCGACCATACATCCCTCCATATTTTGAGTATTCAGTTCGTTACATCAGATGTTAATTCTTGATGAATTTTTCTCTTTATTCTTTAAAAATGAAATAATCGTATGAAAATGCTCTCATGAATAATTTGCAGCAACTCTGACCAGCATCATAAATTTAGTATATTTTATTTCTGCTGCTGTGACACAAACCTTGAAAATCGTAACGTAGAAAGTGTTACGGGCGTGTTTGTGTTTGGATTGTTGCTAAATGTTTTTAAGTGTCGGCTGTGTGGATCTGCAGGAGGAGTCCGGGACGTCCAGAGTATCATCAGTACCTACTTCTCAGACCAGGACCCCAGAGTGCGCACTGCAGCGCTCAAAGCCATGGTACAACCAGCCACAGAAATAAACTCTCTGTTCAGTTTCACCGTTAAATTACTGCTTTTTTTTAATTACGTTTTTTTTTTTAACTTATTTTCCAGCTGCAACTTCATGAGAGAGGAATGAAGATTCATCAGATCATTTATGAACAGGTGCTCACGGATAAACAAAACATAAACAAAACAGCAATATTTAGACGTTTAAATGAGTCCTGTTGCACAATCAATAAAAAAACTACAAGGGCTTTATTAGAATCAACTAATAATTCGCATTTATAAGACACACATCTAATTCAGCAGTTAACAGGTGGCTGATTGATGGATTTATAAAACTCTGTTAGGAAGGTGTAGCTACTCGAACTGGCTGGGTCCAACAGTTGGAGCAGGAACCAATAAAATCTCCAGGTTTTTAAGGAAACATCAAGTTAGACAAAGGAAAATGATAAAATGTCTGGAAAGAAAACCTACAGAAATCTTTGAAAATTGACTATAAAAGAAAATGAAGGACAAATGGTTGGAATCTGTTGAATCCAAATGTGATGCACTTTGACTCTCTTCTCTCAGATTTAATTGGAAACTTTAAAAATCGATCAGCTGCTGTGGAAGGATAATGTTGATGTTTTTCATGTTTCCAGGCCTGCAGGTTGCTGTCTGACGACTATGAACAGGTCCGCTCTGCCGCTGTTCAGATGGTCTGGGTGCTCAGCCAGCTCTACTCAGAAAGGTAAAGATCACAGCGAAACCATAAGGCTTGCTCTAAATCACAGGTGTCAAACTCGAGGTGCAGGGGCCAAATCTGGCATTTTGTAGCTTTTTATGTGGTCCTGTAGACTCCAGAGGGAGTGTTTTTGGTCTGGTTTCTACTGTAAATATCTTATTACACTTGAAATAAGAAAAATCAAACTGACAAGTAACTTTTCAGCAACATATGGGAGCTTTAAGTAAATAATTCCTTAATATTGAATAAAAAAAGTTCTAGTTCCACTAGCAGATTATTTCCCCTAAAACAAGACATTTTCCTCGTGTTATAAATTAAATAATTTGCCAATGAAACTTTAACTTTTTCATGAATATTAAGGAGTTATTTACTTAAAACAAGCGCCTATATTTTGCTGAAACGCTGCGTATTTCAGGTGTACTAACATATTTGCACTTTAAAACTAGACAAAAATACTTGGTAGGATTTTGTGCTTTTGTGGTGAAGAGCCTTCAAAATAACAGGAGTGTGCTTCAAGATGAGTGTTGTTCAGTGAAATCAAATCAGTTTTTATTTATTTATTGTCAAATTACATCAGTCCCTCCAATATTTCATGATTTAGAAAATTCTTGTGAAATCCACAGATCCAAGTAATTTTTCTCGCTAATGCATAACGCAGTCAGTCAGTTAGTACTTTAAAAATGTGAGTTTATTATAAATTATCTGCAAACATTGGGTTTAAGTTTTGCTAAGTCACAACCAGCGGTATTTGTTACTTTTACGACACTGTTGCCTCAGCCTGCCCTGATGTCAAGTTATAGTCCAAAAAGTCATATTGACAGTCATACTTTTTGGAAAATTGTCAAATATTTTCCACAGAATCAGTGATTTTGTGGAATCACTACAAAAACTATCATGAAATCAAGAAGTGACTGCTCAGTGTTAATATTTTAACAGTTTATTAATGAGTTCTCTCAATATATTCTGGCACAAGAATATGTTTAAGAACATTTATGATCTTGATGTGGCAAATTAAAATAAGTTTGACACTGATCTAAATCAACAGCAGTGGAAATTTTAGATAATCAAGGATTATTTAATAAAAGGAGGGAAATTGAGGTACAGATGAGAAGATTTGTCAAATTTAATTGAGTTTGAGTTGAACTCTTCAAATCAGGGGAAATATTTAATGTATTTCCTGCTCTGCTTGTCAGCATTGTGCCCATCCCATCGTCCAATGAGGAGATCCGACTGGTTGACGATGCATTTGGGAAGATCAGTCACATGGTGAGCGACGGTTCCTGGATGGTTCGGGTGCAGGCTGCTAAAACCCTGGTGAGGAAATCAAAATGAATCAGTCATTACATATGTTGGATCCGTGAATTTTAACGGCGGATGTTTAATGTTGGCGACCCAGGGCTCCATGCTGCAGGTCAGCCATCACTTTCTGGAGCAAACTCTGGATAAGAAGCTCATGTCGGATCTCAGAGTGAGTATGTTCAGGTTTGTTTTCTGCTTTCACCAGAATAAATCTGATGTGTTTGTTTCCTTTGACCTTTCTGTGTTCAGAGGAAGCGCACGGCTCACGAACGAGCCAAAGAGCTCTTCGCATCCGGAGAGTTCTCCTCTGGCAGGAAGTGGGCCGATGATGCCCCCAAAGAGAAACTGGACACCAACACTGTCAACCTCATCGCCTCGGGGGCCTGCGGTGCTTTCGTCCACGGCCTCGAGGATGAGATGTTTGGTATCTGTCAAATCAGTTTGTGTTTTTGTGTGTAAATTTGGCCCCTTTTTGGTTCTAGATTTGAATTTTAAAGGGGGCCTATTATCCAAAATTCTAATTTTGCACATTTTTGTACTTCCATTTCGGTTTCTACTGCTTAAGAAAACACCCAGACGGTTTTTGGTGGCAATAAGTGAATGTTTTTTGGTGTCTGGATAATGAACCTTTTCAAAAATTTCCCAATTAAGTTGCATTCGGCGGGGACTGCAGTGTTATGCAGCAACCCCAGCCGGACAAGTCTGTTACCTAGCAACCCAAACTAAGCTTCAGCATGTTTGGTCAGCTGGTTTTACCCTGTATGCTCTGTACAATGGCTGCTGGAAAAGACAAGTGTTTTTTGTTAACCTACCATCCAGAAACCTCTTGCTACTTTCTTTTTGGTTGTGCAGGAGGCCTCACTTCTACTTTTCAAAGATGTATGGTTGTACAATTACGCATCTGTTTGCAGCCATTTACAATTGTGAGTGTAAAGTTTGAGTTTGGGGCATTGCCAGCAGCAGATTATTTGGATTTAAAGTGACAAGACACCCTAAAACAGCTCAAAATAGGCAGAACTAAGCAGAATAAAATCTAATTCTCTAATAATAATTTTGTGCAAAAAATGTAATAAACATGTTTCGTATAACCCGTAGACCTGTCCTAACCTGTCCAAGGAAACATAATGGGTCTCCTTTAAGACTGATTTCACACCTACTGATCGTCCAGTAGACTCGCTTCGATTGGGGTCCAAAATTCCAACATTTGTTACATTTTCAGCTGCTGCGTTTCTCTTTCACTCTGCACTGAGTCAAACGAACCAAACTTTTTGAAAAACCTGTTCCCCTCCTCGCCTGTGGTGGCGCTGCACCATAAACCTCTGAAGAAGAAACTGAGTTCAACTTCCTTCTTCACAAAATGCAACAATGCAGTGTTTAGGGATAGGATTTCTGTTTTGTTTTTAGCAAAAGACAACGAGCCATTTCTCCCACTTGCGCTACAATAGCGTGTTTGTTTTGGTTGTATTTACCCAGAATGCCCTGCGCTGTAGTCCACTTCCTGATTTTGGAACGGTCTCCAGTTTATTCTAATATTTTGGAGCCAATTCAGTAATATTTTTCACTGATCCTCTTCTCACTTTGAGTCTTTTTGCTTTGTGCTGGAACACATTTGACTCAGACTCGTGTTTTCTCTTCATTTCCACCTCAGAGGTTCGAATCGCTGCAGTGGAGGCTCTCTGCCAGCTCGCCCGCTCGTCTCCCAGCTTTGCCGAAAAGTGCCTCGATTTCCTGGTCGACATGTTTAACGATGAGATCGAGGAAGTCAGGCTGCAGTCCATCCACGTGCTGAGAGAAATCTCGACCCACATAACGCTCAGGGAGGACCAGCTGGACACCGTGCTGGCCGTCCTGGAGGTCGGGACAACCTGAACGCTTTGTTTTTAGCTGCGAGTAAAGATGCTGATAAAGTTGACGTTTGTCTCCAGGACTCGTCTCGGGACATCAGGGAAGCTCTCCATGAGCTGCTCTGTTACACCAACGTCTCCACCAAGGAGTGCATCCAGCTGGCGCTGTTGGAGCTGCTGAAGAACCTCAACAAATATCCCACCGACCGCAACTCCGTCTGGAAGTAAGACTTTATTACTTATTTTTATCCAAAACATTCAGTACAACTGGAAGGTTTAGTAAAAAATATTCTATTTCCTTAAATTAGTGAAGCAAACAGTCATTTTGTGGTTACTTTCCAGAAAGTTTAAGGTTATTTATAAAGTTTATTTTACATGACACTCCTTTAAAGCTGCAGTCTGTAACTTTTATAAAGAATCTATTTTTGGCGTATTTGTGAAAAGTGTCACCATGTTGTGACAGTTTCTGAGACAGATAATCTGTGAATAGATCAATCTCCTCCACCTCCTCCCTGAGCTACTATTGCCCTCTGAGGAAATGCACCACTCCTCACCTGAAACAACCAGGAGGGTCTTAGCGCTGTCAATCAATCTCATGTACTCGCTGCTAAATGTGCTAATGGCAGAGAAGCAACTTGTTGCTACAGGAAAACCGTTTATTCTGCGTTATCGGTGGCTATACTAGCTAGCCTGAGCATTCATGATCGACTGTGGGGGGGGGGGTTGAGCAGCACCACAAGGATGGGTGATTGACAGTACTAAACCCGGCCTCTGGCACAGATTGGTTGTTTCTAGAGAAGATTTGCTTGATTTTTTTATTTTTATGCATTTATTTTTTCTCAGATTCTCAGTCTTATGCCATACTGTCACAACAGTTTCAACAAATATGTAACAATATCTTTATTAATAAAAGTTACATATTGCAGTTTAATAAAACTTACCTGAATCAGTAACTAACTACAAAAGTAATTTGGAAATTTGAAAAAAGTAACCTTCAAATCTTGGCTAAAGTAAATCTTTACAGAGTAATTTTTATAAGTTGTTGTAAAATAATGGCCTGTAAATTCTGCAGCGTTTCAGAGAGCATCCTATTATTTCTGGAAAATAGTCCAGCAGTTTATTTACTAATTATTATTAAATTAACTCCATTATGTATCCAGTATTGTTACAAACTTAAGTTAAGTTTGCATTAACTTTGTCCTTGATTTGTTTTTAATCTGCTTTCCTTCACACAGATGTTTGAAGTTTCTTGGATCTCGCCACCCAACACTGGTGTTGCCGCTGGTTCCTGAGCTGCTCAGCACTCACCCGTACTTCGACACACCGGAGCCTGACATGGACGACCCAGCCTGTATCTTTCATACCACAGAAATTTATTTAAAGGGGCAGTTATATGTAAAATTGACTTTTTTTAGCTTTTCATCGTGTTATAATGTCTTTATCAAAAACACACCTGGAGTGTTTCTTTGATTCTTTCATTCATGTTTGAGAAATCCTTTCATCTCCATGGCAACCATTCAGCAGTGCAAAACACCTGGATGGACCTAGCCCCGCCTTCAGGCCTCACAGAGTAGCATTCCCCCACTCAGCTCCTTCAGACTAGCCAGCAGAAATTAGTAAACACCTGGTGGGACTGTGCATCAGCTGAGCTCATTATGAAATCTACTTCTCAGTACCACGCTGGTCAAAACGTTAAAGGATTTAGAAAGGAGCCATGTTGGGACTTTCTGACGGCAGAGTTTCTTAAAGAGACAGAGGCCTAATTTCTAGGTGATAAAACAGGAAGTAAAATTTCTTTTAAGTCATATGTGATATGAAATGGCTCAGAAAACGCATAACTCTGCCCCTTTAATGTGAATAAAAAGCACAGAGGAACAGAAACCAGTGTGGTAATATTCAAAATGTACTTTTTTATGAGAAGAAAGTTTAGTTTTTGAATACTTTCCTCAATATTTTAATTTTTCTGCCTCTGCAGAGCTGTTACAGTGTTTTTTATGCCACAGGGTTTATGTCGCAGAGTCGATCTGAGTGAAATCTGTTTGTCCCTCTTGACTCATGTGATTGATCTCAGACATCGCGGTTCTGGTTTTGGTGTTCAACGCCGCCAAGTCGTGTCCCACCATGCCGGCGCTGTTCTCCGACCACACCTTCAGGCACTACGCCTACCTGAGGGACAGCCTGTCGCACCTCGTTCCCCCACTCAGGGTGAGAAATGACGACAAACAGCCTAACAGTTTCTCTCTATTTTCATGCAAATCACCTCGCATTACGTTTTATTTAAAACTTTTTAAAGACTTTGGTAGGTGTGAACCTTTAGTTCCCATAAATCAAGAATAAGCTGCCTTAGAACATCTCATTTAATCATCTTATTTTTATAACGGAGGTGAAAATGACACTCACCTTCCAGAATGTTTACTTATTTTCATTAAAATTTTTTAGCAAATAATGTTTAGCACATCCTGCAGAAAATTTAAAGTAGTTTTGTTGTTTCACACTGGAAATAAATAAGGAAATACAGGATTTTACCCTCAAAAAACAGTTTGCAGGCATTTTTCAAGAGATTATATTTTAACTCTGTTGAGCAACTGGAGCAAAGTTTTACTAATTGATTAATCACTTAATCGTTAGAAAAATCGATTAATTGCTAATTGATGATTAATTTACTAAACAGATAAACAAAATGAACACATTCTGCAGATTTTTCATTTAAGTGCTCATGTTTTTTAAAACATGATTAGAAATGCATAAAAATGCAAATGAAAAAACAATCCAATTAATTTTTAACATAATCAAATCAACATTTAATTGCCTAAAATGATATAACAGGATTCCTTTAACGTATGCTTATTAATTTAACATTTTGAAGCTAAAAGTATGATTCTTGAGGAGTTTTGGGTAGAACATATTTACAGAAAAAAGGTTTGTTTTTTTATTTTCAATGCAAAATGTATGTATGTTTTGTACAGTTTTGGCTTAATTAATGCTCTGGATGTGGTGTTCTTTCAGCAAGTGTTTTTTTTATTTTGTCTGTATACTCTGGTTAGTGATTAATTGATTACTAAATTAGTTGTAGATTAATCATGACTAATCTGATTGATTGTGTCAGTCCTATGTGGAACTAGAACTTATACTAAATGAGCCATTTCCTGTAACTGTTTGCTTCAGTTGCCCAGCAGGAAGCAGGTTTACAGTCTAGACTCCGTGGACTCAGGATGCGGTTCTGGTTCGGTGGAGTCGGCCAAACTCTTCCTCCAGCAGAGTCTCAACAGGGTCAGCACCATCCAGAACTTGGAAACACCTGGAGCGCAGGACTTGTTGAACTTCACAATACGGTAAACATCGCACTGGAAGTAGGACAAGAGGGAATAAAGTTCAATGTTAAAAAATTTGGTCAAACTCTGAAAATGCTTTTGAAAAAAAAAAGTCTTAGCATCACTCTGTTGAGGAGGAAACTGCTGAAATGTCTAAAGATTCATGATTTTATGAATCATAAAATGCAGCACCAATAAAAAGTGAGGCAGTGTTATGGTCTGGAGTTGCTCAAATGTTCTTGGAAACATGTCAGTAAAGGAGCTCATCTGAATTTTTGTTCCAATGATTAGATTATTGCTTTTACTTCCTGTTTGCACAGATGCATTTAAACAGGACAAAGTTAAGATTTATTAACCTCAGTTATTTAGAGGACTTTAACAAACATACAAAATAATCATCTATAGTCTTGAATGGAGTTAAATTTTACCCCATAGACAATCTTTGAGATTCACTTAAAAATGCTTAGATTAATAGTTTTAGATTCAAATTAGCTCCATTCGATTAATTTATAACGGCCGCTTAGATGTAGTCTGGCCGCCATCCAGCAGAGGGAGCAGCTGGTCATTCTTTAAAGCGGAGCCGTCGAGACAGACACAAAGATGGCGGCGGGATCACGTAAAGTAAAACGATCCAAACAGTGTCCGGTTATGATGGAAAAGGCATTTTATGCGCCTCTGATGTGAAATATAAACACTCAATAAGTTTCCTGTGTCATCACCTCTCATTCAGTCGAGCTGCAAGATGGAGCAGAGTCAACTTTCCAGCTAAAATTAGCTGATTTACTACCGCGGTGATGATGTGATGCTAGAGAGCGGAGGGCACAACAGAATAAATTTAACACGATGGAAAACAAACATGATGACGATAAAAACGGTTGATTTTGAGGGCTGTCAGGACTTATTGGACTTCCTGGACAAAACTGTTAACATTCCTTTCAAGAGTAACCACAGACGGTACTTCTGCATGAATGCAGTATTAAGTGTTTCACATTTGATTATTTGTATCTTTTTCTATTCAGCAAACGATTTTCTATTTGAGTCAGTATTTAACCCTGCTAACAAATAAATATATTTTTAAAATATGATGATGTGCTTATTTTTTTAAAATTCATCATATTACAAGAAAGGCCCGTCATGTTACGGAAAGACGGTTGTCCCAATAGAAAACCCAAATTTTAAGAAAATGGCTTCTCATCAGTTAATTTTTAGTTGATAAAATCAATCATTAAACGAACTTATTAATTGATAATGTGCATGGATTATTGTGACCTTGTCGTTTTTATTTCAACAGAGATCTGCAGCGGCTGGGTGAGCTGCAGACTGAGCTTGCTGGAGCGGCTGATTTCTGTGCTACATACCTGCGCTGTCAGCTGCTGCTCATGAAGGTAGCATGCACTTCACTTTTATTATTACCTGGATTTCCTGCAAGAGAACTAATTTCAGAGTAAAACTCTTTAAAAAATAATTTCTTTTTGTTCAGGCCCTGCAGGAGAAGCTGTGGAACATGGCCGTCCCTCTCTGCCTGAAACAAAACGTCACTGCTACAGCTGCAGCTCAGCAGGTAAACACACAAACTTAAGATTGAAATACATATGATAGCCTTAAAACAGTTAATTAGTTTGTTTTTCTGTAGATTTTAGAGGAAACCTACAAGCTGGAGTTTCTGTACAGCAGTTTGGAAAGCAGGGAGGTGGCGACCATACACCATGTTCGCCTTCAGGCCAAAGCCTTGCAGCTGGTCCTGACGGCCCGAACCAGACCAGGGTCGGTACAGAAACACACAGCGCTCAGCTGTTTGTGCAGAGGTTTCACCCAGCTGTCACTTCTCCTTAGGTTGGATCTTCTCATCAGCAGCTGTGAGAAGTTCTTGCAGGAGATCGAGTCTTTTCAGAGGTAATTTAGTCTGTTAATGTATTTTATTGTATAATTAGCCATTAATCTGTGTTTTTAGAGCTTCTGAGAGGCTATTATAGATTGCTAGCTGTAGTAACTCAGTGGCTTGCCGCCTTTCTGCTCCCTCAGGATGTTCCTGACAGAGCTACCCCACCTCCAGGACAGCTTTGTGGACAAACTTTTGGAGATCATGCCGCGGCTCTTGTCTTGTAAACCTGTGGAGCTGGTGAAGATTCTCCAGACGACACTGAGACAGAGCGGCCTGCTGCAGCTCAGGCTACCTGAACAGGTAAAATAATAACCAATCAGACAGTTTCTACAACACAAAGCAGATCTAATATCAACATGTTTTCATATTTGTGTAACAGATCCATCGCGCCACAGCCACCATCATCGAGCCAACAGGCGAGTCGGACAACCCGCTGAGGTTCACGTCCGGCCTGGTGGTGGCGCTGGACATCGACGCCACGCTGGAGCACGTCCAGGATCCCCAGGATAAGGTCAAAGTTCAGGTGAGCTTTACCTTAAATTTAAAGAATGCTGCTGATTGTTTCATACTTTGTTTTACCAGAATGTTCTGGGTGCAAATATTAGCGATTCACTGCAAAAAGAACTAGAGAAGTATTTTTCTCTAGTTTCTAGTGCAAATATTTTAGTTCTCTTAAAATAAGACAAAACTAACTTACAAGTAACTTTTCAGCAAGATATAGGAGCTTGTTTTAAGTGAATAATTCCTTGATATTGATAAATAAAAAATAAGTACAAGTTCCACTGGCAGATTATTTCACTGATGACATTTTCCCCACATTTTACATGAAATAATCTGCCAGTGGAACTAGTACTTTTTGTAAAGTACTAGTTTCCTGTTGATAGTAAACAACTTGTTCCTATTAAAGGAACTAAAAGACAGGATAGTTTTTTTTAGCTTTACATCATGTTATAATGTTACTCCCTGAAGTGTTGTTTTGATTCTTTCATGCATGTTTGAGAAACCTTTTAATCTCCATGGCAGCCATTCAGCTGTGCAAAACACTTGGGTGGACCTAGCCCCGCCTTCGAGACGCAGCTCCTCCTCACTCAGCTCCTTCAGACTAGCCAGCAGCAATTAGCAAACACCTGGTGAAACTGTGAATCAGCTGAGCTCATTACAGGAGCTACTTCTCAGTGAAACGCTGGTAAAAACCGTTAAGGGGTTGATAGAGGAGCCATGTTGTGAGGACTTCCTGAAGGTGGAATTTCAGAAAGAGCAGGAGTTTTTAAAGAGCCAGAGGTCCAATTTCAAGTTGTTAAATTACAAAGCCAGGTTTCTTTTAAGTCATATGTGATATATATAGCATTTTTATAACAACTAATATGCCACCGTGTGCCTGGAAAACACAAGTTCTGCCCCTTTAACACCAAACTTCTTCTGCAGCATGTGTTAAAAGCTTCAGCTAAAATGGACCTTGATGAGACGCTGACTCACTCTGGCATCAGCTTACTTACAAACCTGCCAAACGCCGGGAGGGCAAACTAATTCTAGTAGCTTGAGTTGTGATTCACGCCAAGTTACAGGCAAATGAGGAAAAAGTGCAGCCACATTTGATGCTTTTTGTGAAAACATGGGGCTTTTTTCCCTCTGAAAATATGCTATATTTAATAAAATCACTTACATGTTTTTGTTGACTTTGCAAAATGTGATGTGGGCTGTCTTATAAATATCTACTAAGTTTTATATTTCCAAATATTTTTTTTAACAGATGACCAGGATTTCTATCTATTCTGACAATTAATTGGATAAAAAATTAAATGAAATGTTTTAAAGATGCAAGTAAACAATTCAGTTCATTTTTTGAACAAGAAAATAAACATTTTATGCAATAAAAGCATTTCTTTAGTGAACAGTTGATCATCTGCAGCTAAAAATACTTTCACTAATGAGAAAAGCTCATCCATTTCTGGTTGACTTAACACCAGTTTATGTATCTGTTAAATAATTTTTGCATTAACCAGTTTGGACAGCAAAAGGTGATTAATAGATTTTTTTTTATTTATGAAATTTGAACCAGATGAAGCTAAAACTATACGTTTAGAGGAGTTCTAGGTAAAACATATTACAGACAAAGGATTTTTTAAAATGTAAAATGTATAATTTTTGAGTCTGCATACTCCAGTTACTAAATTAGTTGACGATTATTTCAATGATCGATTTAATCACGATTGATTGTTTTAGCTCTACTCATAGAATCGGTCACCTGGAGGTTTGTTGATGTCAAGTTTCAGCACAATTTTTTTAGTGTGGCTCTGTCTGATTTTGCATATTTAAACCTTTAACGGTTCTTTCAAACATTACTCACAGGTCCTGTATCCAGACGGCCAAAGTCATGTGATCCATCCCAAACCGGCAGACTTCAGAAAGCCGGGACCGACCAGACACCGGCTCATCACCCAGGTTTACCTCTCTCACACCGCCTGGACGGGTCAGTACAACCAACCGCTTAAAGCTCCTCACGCTGACCTTCAGCTAACATGATGGCCTTGACTTTCCCCAGAGCCTTCACAAGTCGAGGTGCGCCTCCTGCTGGCCTACAGCTCCTCTTCATCCTCTCCGTCTTCATCCAACAAGTCTGGATGGAGCGACAGCATCGACGGCCTCCCACCAGCAGAGGCCGCCGTCGAAGGAACGATCCCGTTCAGCAAGCCTGTCAAAGTCTACATCATGCCCAAACCTGCACGAAGATAACCGGACCCCAAATCTACGAGACACTGCTTCAGATCTGACTGGATTTTTAAAGCGCAGATGGAATTATTTTTATTTGGATGGAATTTTGTTTTTCACTCCACAAACTTTTGGAAAGCATATTGATTTTATTGGTTTTCATGTAATCAAACAGGCAGAAATACACTTTCATATCAGCGTTTCACAGCATTTCACTGATTTAATAAAACACATAAGCACCATTTCGAATGTTTTAGACACTGTTGGTGCTGAAGGCTGTTAGAAATGCATTTCTATAAAAGTTCATGTTTTGATTTTGAAGTTTGAGGCATCTCAGCTAAAGTTTAATGATCTTCAGAGCTTCAAAACTCAACTGTATTTAAGTGCAGTAGAGTTAACTGACTTAAGTTAGTTCTCCCACTTCTTCAGATTTAACGACTGGTGTCAATCGTCTGTGCTGTTATCGATTTTAAGATAAAAGTTTCCAGAAGTCACCAGAGATCAACTTGCCCCCCTGAAAATCATATTTGTTTGATTTTGTAAATGTGGACTGGCAAGTTGACCTTTGATGACTTCTTTAATTATTTATTAATAGTTTTAAAATGGTAGTGGCACAACCATTTGGCACCAATTTTGCTTACGTTGAAGAAGGTTGGAGGGCCAACTTTACTCCGGTAAACTCGGTGTAAATAAAAACTGATTTAACCTTCTATCCAGGTCTGAGATGCAGTATTAGGGCCAGGGAACAGGGCTCCGTTAAACATGTTTAATCGCGTCCAGGGAGGCGGAATCAGCAGGTTGAGTGGAAAACGCCGCCCACTTTGGCTCCCTGAACAGCCAGCTTGTTGTATTCAGCGACGGCCTTCTGAGTCTGGAGGACTCGGACTTCAATGCCTTGCTGCTTCACGAAATCCAGAGTCGAAGAAGGAACCTGTGGAGAAAAAACGTGCACGTCTAAACAGGAACTACGGTACATTATGCTACAGAACAGATGGGATTGTGGCTCAAATATTGCAGCAGTGAACCGATCACAACATCATTTAGTATCACAACGGGACACCGAGAGGCTTTCTAACTATTGTATGTTGGCTGGATGAAAAACGGGGTGATTTTGTGTCCGATTATGTTTGTATGTAACGTCTGGAGCATGGACGAGACAAGACCGGTGTATTTATAGCTGAACCGCCATCTTTATTCGGCTTGCTCTGTTACCAAGGCAACTCAATGCTGCCCTCTGCAGGCCAGGAGTACAAAACGTAGGTCACAATGACTACAGTTTGATTTGGCTTAGCAGTTGGGAAATCGTTTTATCGAAATAATTTTTTCAGGCAATTTTAATTTTAAATACAGCTAGAAAAGGTAGCGAAAGTAACGTATTTAGCCCAATTACGACCTTTTCACTTCCAAAAAAAAAAACACAATTTGTGCCAGAACGTCATGACGTCGGATTCGAGTCGTCATTGACGGGCGAACCGCTTCATAATTCTGCAGTTGAAGAAGCCAGACACGCTGTCAGGATGTAAACAATGGCTGAAAATTATGATTATGAAAGAAGCCTGTGTAACTAAATCATCACAATCCCACCACTGCTGACTCAGGCTAGCTAATACCTGATTTTAGTAATCAATTATTCTATTGATTATTACGATGATTAATTGAGTAATCTGATGGGGAAAAATAAGATGTATTCTCACTTAACCATTTAAGCTTATTTTATCCACATGTATAAATGCATAAAAATGCAAACAAATTCAATTTATTTTTTAAAGATGAAAATACATTTTATTGCCTAAAATGACATAACATAGTATCCTTTAGTGAAAGCTTGATCATTGCAGCAAAGGATCCATCTGCAGCTAAAAAAACACATCTAACATCAATATTAGGTTAGCCCAATTTTGGGCTAACCTGGTGACTTTTTTTCAATTAACCTATTAATATTTGGATTTATATGTTTATTTATTACAGAATTTGAACCAGGTAAAGCTAAAACGATGCTACTACAGGAGTTCTGGGTAGAACATAGTTACAGATAAACATCTTTTCATCTTATTTGCAAAATGTAAATATTTTTTGTACAGTTTTGGCTTAATTGCTGTTTGGAATATGTTGTTTTTTCTGTGTACGATTAATCAATTACTAAATTAGTTAATGATTCTTTAAATAATTGATTAATCGTTCCAGCCCTACAGTAGATCCAAACTTCCTGATTCGGATGGCTTTGTCCTTCCGCCTCATACGAGTCGATCTGACCTGTGAGCTGATGCAGCATGCGCTGAGATTGTTGAACCAATCCCCTTTTGGGATTTCTGCAATCCTGTATCCCTTACAGTTCAGTGGTTGCTAGTCTGCTGCCTCCTCTAGAGGGGGATTAGGGGCTGAGGGGTCGACTAAGCTGACCCTTACACATAAACACTATATGGTACCCACAGAACGATCAGCAATGTCCGTCACAATAAACTCTTGTAGTTTAGTTTGTTACTGAGATTTCTGGTGTTGCACAAACATTACACTTGACTTTTTAAAGAATATAATTTACCTGTAGAGCTTCACTCATTCCTCTCCCAATGACCAGCAGCTCTATTCCCTTCTTCATCACCTCCTCCAGGTCAGCAGGTTGCACTCCTGGGTAATGCTAGGAGGAAGTCATAATGTTCCTCAGAGGAACAGATTTTAAAATCTCTAACAGCGTTTATATTTATTCTGGTTTTACTCACATCAGTCCCAGTCTCCCTCCAGTCCCAGGCCCGGCTGCCTCCGGGCCAGACCTTACAGTCCTTGTAGCTGGAGGAGCATCCCTTCACCTTCATCAGGCCCCAGGACAGGGTGGCAATTTCTGGAGAGGTCATAGTTCAACAAGGCTGGAAGACAATAACAAGTATTCAATAATGTAACTAACAAACAGAAAACACACAGTTCAACCAAAGAAAAGGTACAGACACTCTTAGGAGCTTTTTTAAAACTGTCTAGGTCAGAGGTCGCCAGAGTTAGGTAGTAACTAATTACAATTACTTGAGTAACTTGTTGGAAAAAATTTACTTTTAGGAGTATTTTTACTATGCCATACTTTTAACTTGAGTAATTTCATTATGAAGTATTTCTACTCTTAGTTGAGTTAGATTTCTGGATTTTCTACCCACTGAATGAAAAACAAACATTTTTAAACCAAAACTTCACCAGACAGACACACACCTGCAGTTTTTGTTAAACTTCAAATGTTTCATTTGGAAAGAAACTGATTTGGAATTTTTTTCTTTTGTCTGATTTTGTTATTTTTCTAATTATGTTATTTATAGTTTTGTCTCTTGCAAAACCAAAATTTCCACATAACTTTATATTTTGGTTAAAGAGTAGTGCTATTCTTACTTAAGTATAATTTCTGAGTACTCTGCCCGCCTCTCAGGCTCACATTTGCTATTTAGGCTCTCCAAAGTGGCTCATAATAACCTTGAACTGTAATGTTATAAAACTAAATAATGGTTTGATATTTAAACTGGAATAGGAAATGCTTTTATGTCAAATCTGCAAAGAATTTGAACATGAAAATGACAATAAAAGCTCCTAGAATATTTTTAATATGAGGCTGAAATGGATGTCCTTATTAAATAAATGTTTTATTTTGGAACATGTAAGTAATACCTACCTTCCCACTTATTACATAAAAACTTACCTTTCACAATAGAAAACAATTAAGCACAATAACTATACAACCAAATAGCTGGCATATTTTAAAAAGAATGAGAATTAGCATAGCTTCCTTTTTAATGGTTTTTAACCAAAACATTTAAGAAATTATATAAAATATTTAAAAGTTCAGATTCTATATCATAAAAAGTGAAATTTATCAGTATTGCTATATGAAATATCAAAGCAAAAACTACTTTCTATTGAAGAAATACTATCAAATGAAAAATTATCCTCCCAAAAATCTTTTGTGAATTTAAGTATAACTGCCTTTCATTACTAAAACAGCAGAAATAGGTGAGATTTATTTCAAGAGAACCAGATTAATGAAATGAAAACAGTGAACTGATTCTCTCCTCCCTTAGCTGAGTCTATCTGGGTCTCATGTTTTCATTGATCCAAAGCAAAAAGATGCAATATTAACACTCTAAAGTCAGTATTTGTTTATCTATCATTAAGTTTTACCTGAATTAGCGTTTAGTTTACAAAAGATCTCTTTTTTTAACATGAGTTATCTTTCCGAAAGGTTGTGTAGATTTTCATGTAAACTTGTTTTAGGATTAAGGGGGAAAATAGCTCTTTAGATTATAAATATCGCAGATCTCCAATACAGGCGATTTTAGGGAGCAAAAACAAGACAACCTTCTTCTATGACAGCAAACAGCCTAAAAAGTTGCTAGGAAACCGAAACTGTTGTAAATAAAACTTTAACTCACCGTTTAACACCAACAGCGACAGTTCGACTCTGAAGTTGGAGTTAAAGGTAAACTGTGAAGACGTCCTGAGTTGTAAACAACACGTAAATCTTGTTATTGAGTTAAACCCCCAACACAACCCTTGTGGAATATTTTTTATTAAATGGAGGCTGCGCCCTCTGGTGGATGGGGGGACAACTGCAACAGACCCGAAAACATGGCATGTCTATTTTTATTTCGTTAGGGTTCATTTAGCTGAGCCACTGTCTCGGCTTTTGGTCGCAACTTGAGTCTCAGGTATCCTATTAACTCTTAAGCTTAATTAGATCATTAAAACGTAATAGAGAGGGACCTAAGACTGTTAAGTTTAACCTCATACCGATGATGTAATTTAACCGTTGCAGAGCACAAGCTAATTAGCATAGCACAGTTAACATAAATCTAAAGTGATTTACCACATAAATTCAAACTAAAAATTATTCCCAGTTTAACTTATTTAAAATGTCAAAGTTAAGATATATAAATGGTAACACCTCTATTTCAAATATTTAACCATATCTCATTTTTAGCACCTTGGTAACTTCCATATGCGTTCATTTTTACAATTCACGTCAGTTCAGAATATTAATATAGCATCAATTCAATTGTTTAAGTCATCTTAAGCAAACAACAAAAAAAGTTAATTTAGTGAGGTCATACAGCCACTTTTGAAATTGGTTAAAGTTTTTATTTTAATTCATTTAATTGAAACTCAGACTGTAGAGCAAAATAAAAATTAACTTTACATTCCCGCTAAAAACAGAAATGAATGCATAAATGAGACTCGAGGATCCTTAGGTATTTTATTTATTTTCGTACAAAAGAAAAATCTGCTTACAAATTATTCAAGTTTATATACAAGAAATATTCATTTAGTTTTAATCTGGAGAAGATGATGCATCAGAGGAAACTCCCCTCAGCTGCTCCACGTCTGCTTTGATCTGCATCTGAAAAATATTAAATAAAAATTCAGCTCTTCAGCATTTGAGTTTCTACAGTTCTGATGGTTTCCTGCATGTTTGCAGGCATCATGTCCCCAGTGAGTCCTCTACAAACGCTGCTGCAGAGGCTCACTGGGATGGTTTTTGATTTCTGGTCAAGTCCACAGCAAGTCAGGAACACCGGATCCTGAAAGCCTTGGTATATGACCAAACTGGACAGAATGTAACAAACATGCAACTTCAGAAACTCACCTGTGACACAGAATCCCTGTTCAAATTTCACTTTACACATACTGTATATGCTTCAGTTGAACCCTGGAGAAAACAAACAAATAAGACATCAAATATCTGAACAATCTTATCCAAAACATTAAAAGAAAGCATACAGGAGGGATGCAAACAATTGTCCATCAATGGTTTATTAGTCCAAATGGATTAACTAATAACGTCCACTTAGTTATTCTTTCAGGGTTGTAGTTTGGCCGTCATCCAGCAGAGGGCGCCGCTGGTCATTCTCAAAGCGGAGCCGACCGTTAAAAAAAAACAACAAAGATGGCGGCGGGAATATTGCAGAATGGAAAAGGGTAACGGTCCGAACAGAGTCCGTTATGCGATGTAAAATGCCCTTTATGCGTTTCTGTTAGAATTAAACACTCGACTCCTCAAGTTTCACCTTAATGTCGCTCATTCAGGTCCGTGACGAAGCAGCGTCAAAAACTACCGATGTGCTACTATGGAGTTTAATAATCTGAGAAAACCCTGTTTATTCAGTCAATATTTTACACAAAATGTTAATTTAATGAAATCCTTCAGTTTATTGAAAGATTAAAATCAACTTTAGATCAACTTATTAATCGATCATTTGCACCCTCGCATGCAGGTTTTCCTAGTCAAGCGTTTGGTTGTTTCAGCCATTATTCCAGGACTCCCAACATGGGGAGCTGGGAGACCAACGATGCCTGACGCTGAGTTTTTTTCTTGCACTGCTATTTAAACAAACCAGCTGATGAAACAACTGGCTGCAGACACCGCAGTGCTGCTTAACACTGAAAAACACAGACAGAAAAAAAATACTTACAGAAAAGTTATTAGATGATGCCAAGCTCCAAGAGCTAAACAAGAAGGAAAACAAAATTATTAATTTAATAACATAAAATTAAACATATTGATGTAAAGGGCCATTATAAGGGAGTAGCACATTTCCACCAAAAAAAAAAGACCTAGAAATTTTAATACCATCAAATTCTTTCAAGAACATTTGAGATCATCTCAAAATTACTTTGTCACAAATTTTAAATTTTTGAAGCTCAAATTGTATTTTTTTCTGGAACATCTTGAGCTCAAACAGTCAGAAATTTGTAAAGAAAAAAAAAGACTCAAGTTTTGAGATTAATATAAGACATTTTCTTAATAATCCCCTGAAATTTCTGAGTTTGAGCAAACAATTTTTCAGAGAAATACTTCAAAACTCAGTGTCCAATTTCTTTCTTAAATTTCTGAAATAATCTCAACATTTGAAGATTTTAATAAAATTTTTGACTGAACGCAAGAATTTTCCAGGAAAAAACAAAAAACAAAAAAAAAATCTGAACTCCAAAAGTTGAGAATTTGTAAGAAAAAAACCTGAATTTTGAATATAAAATTTTTTTATAGGAAAAAGAATCGGAGATTATTCTCCAAACTTCAGAGCTTTTTGCTGGAAATGTAATTTCTAAAAAAAAAAATCTACAATGGCTCTAATTCACCGTTGTGGCGATGAGCTTGTTTCAGCTGAAATACCAGGACTCCACACACAGGCAGCATGAAGACCAACGATGCCAGAAGCTGAGTTTCTTTAGCACTGACCTTTGAACTAACCAGCTGATGCAGCAGCTGGCTGCAGATACCACGCAGTGCTTCTTCCATAACAAACGTTTTCCAGCCCAACTTACCAAATCATCCCGCCGCCATCTTGCATTCTGACGCTGTCCGAGTCATTTCTGCCAGACCTGTGACCTGAAACACACATCTCTGTTAAATCTGGTCGATAATCCGTCTTTCTGAAGCTTGTGATCATGTTGTTGTCCTGCAGTTGTATCCCATAATGCTCACAGCAGAACACCTGGGTAAAGCGAAACCACAGATTTCCTCTTTGAGGCATTTCCAACGACTTGGCCCTACATGAAGGGCCCGTCGGGATAGACCTCAGAGACGCCGAGACCTAAAAAGGAACGCTTTTAAATTTTATACACATTAGAAAAAAACGGCAAAATTCAAAACAACTTCCTCAATTTTTCTGAAGATTTTTTTCTGGCTGAAGGTGGTTTACCAAGTTGGTATCGGATCAATATTTTAGTTTCAGATTTCATTCTGAAATTGTATTTTTGTGTTTCAGTTCCTCAGCTCTGCCTTAAAAAAATATTCCGATTGGCACTTTAGGAAAAATTCACACAATTTTGTTTCGTTTACCATTTGACACGTTGATATTACAGTAATTTGTAGATGCTTATAAACTTTGTCCAAATTGTGTTTGAACAAAATACAGTCAAATGAAAGGTCAGAAGTTTGAGATGATTTAATTTCCCTTTGGGATCAATGAAGTACTTTTGAATTGAACTTTAAAGTATTTTTTTGATATCGGTTCAATACAAAAAATGTTTTAAACTTATTTGACACCTTTAGTTAGTGAAATTAAAGATTGACACTGTTTTTGCTGTCCATGTTAGTTTGCAACTTCTGAATCTTGTTTATTACAGCCTTGTGAAATAATAATAATAATAAAATAATAATAATAAAAGAATCACGCTCGATTTTATCCAAACCAGTAGATGGAAAATGCATTTTTATTTTAAGCAACATTCTAATCAGTTCGCGTGAGAACTGGGTGGAAACATATCTGCTGAAGATCAATTTCAGATCTGCCTGAAAGCTTAAAATAAAAATATTAAGCTTCAGTTTGAAAATTTTAAAATATCCAAATATTATCCCACCCAAATCATGTTCTGGAATAACGCATCAACTAACAGGAAGTCATTGGACAGATTGCTGAATCAGGTGGTTTATAAGCACAAATACACTCAAGTCCAAAAATAAACACTGATCCAAATTCAGTCTGAATAGATTTTTTTAATCAACTTCAGGATTTTGAGGTGTCAAATTAAACAGCCTGGATAATCTGAAGTAGTGCAGAGATTATAAGAGAAATGACGTTAATCTTTATTTCGCATAATTTTTCACTCACCTCATTAAAGATGGCCGATGGCTGAACCTGCAGGAAGCAGAGCGATCATTAATGAGAACGCAGAGCGGTAAACGCCACGTCTAGTTTTCAATGCCTCAGGTTCAGTCAGGCTGATTTCACTCACGCTTCAGAGCAGTTGAACATTTTACGCCATTCATCATCACTTGGAAAATTCATCCACTGCCTACAAACAGGACTTACCCAGCTGGCTTATCCATTACATTACATCTAAGGGCTTCGAGGTCGACAGGTTAAGGGTTAAAGGTCATCCCCAGCACCTGTGCAAGAGAGGAAACTTTAGTTTCTTTTAGTCATTTAAGTCAAACAAACAGACAGGTTAAAGGTCAGAGGTGTTAGTTCTCATTAGTAACGCTGCTGCAGATGATTGACAGCAGCGGGTTGCAAGAGAAAAGGTTGCTCTGCGCACTGTGTGAGCCTCACGGCCCACCGTACAGGACCAGAGCTCACACCGTGCTGCAAACCCACTGGACCCGGAGTCTAAACATGATCAGAACCAGCACAACAACGACCTGATCCAGGGGTGTCCAAACTTAAAAACAACATTTTCAAAACTTGAAAGGGATTTTTACAGGCCCCTGTAAATAAATAATAAAAAAAGGAGTAAATTTCTGCCAAAAACTAAAATTTTGTGATCTAAATAAAAATAAAAAAATTCAGAAATTAAAGTTATTTTGGTAGAAAATTCTTGACGTTAATTTAAAAATTAGATTTTTTTTCTAGCACATCTATTTTTTTTTCTAGAAAATTTATACGATTACTCAAAATTTTTAAGTCTTAACAGTAATGTAAAACTTTTTTTTTCTACGATGGCCTAATAATTCGCTGTAGCAGAATTTGCATGTTCGATGCATTAAAAGAAAAATCGTTTAGTTTTCAGTTTCTTTTGGGCTTTATTGAATAAATGTATTTTGACTAAAGAAACATATTTGAATCACTTTCTTTCAAAACACTTGTTATATTTAGCAGTTTAAGAATAAACGCTGATTTTGGTGCAATTTTCCAGTAAAAGACTCAATAAACTCTAGCTTATCTTTGCTTAAAACTTGGTTATAAAAAACAAATACTTTGCGTTGTACTTTACATTTTACTGACTAAGAAAATTATGATGGTAACTTTTACCCTGATTACAAATTAAAATTCTCCATCTAAAGGCCAAATTTGTTCCATTTTGATCAGTTTGAAAGGATCTTTTATATTTACGACTGTAAGTGAACCTGATAAACACATTTTTACTTTTTATGGAAAAGGCTTAGTGTTGATTTTGCAGATTTAACCTTTGACATACCAGATGCCCCAGTCTGTGGACCAGTAAGTGACTGGGAGGTTCACTGGCATTACGGTCCAGCTCTGAACTTTTACCTTTAGGAAAAAAAGAAACAAAAATAAATCAAGTCAGTGAATATCGATCATGCTTTGTGTATATTATGTTGCAAGAATAGTGAGACTTTCCAACATCTTTATATTCAAACTACGGCTGGGTGATTTGCCTTCAAGATAAATGTCAGGTTTGTTTGTTTTTTATACCAAATATGATTTTAATCCATTTCCTCCTTATTCTAAAGAAGAAATTACAAAAGCTAGAAAATATTTTCAAAATGTGGATTTATTTCGATCATCCTTTCTGCGGGTCATACAACAGAGAATTAAGGCAAAACTGAGAATTTTTGTATTATAAGAATATTAGCAGAATAAAGAAAACTTTACTAGAACGTCTTAAAAATATTTTTACCGTTTTCATAAAATTACTTCAGTTTCCTGATATTATGACTGTATTCTTGTAACATTATGACTCCATTCATTTAAAAAAATTAGCCTGATCCCTTTATTTTGTCATAGAGTCGACCTGAATTCAAAGTCCAAATAAATAGAAGCTATAAAATGGTCAAATCCAATTTACCTGATAAAAATAGATTTGATTGCCCAGTCCTAAATGAAGTTTTATTGAATTACTGCAGATTTAAGTGTGCCAGGCCTCATTGTCACCATTCTGCCACCAGAACTGCAGAGATGAAAGCAAAACCTGACTTTCTCTCTCCACTGCTGCTCTGGGATCAGTCCACTGAGCTGGAGAATCCCAGATAAATGAGAGCAAGCTGTGGTCAATCCATCAAAAACATTTAAAAAATATATTCTGCATGGGTAAGAACACCAATTTAATTAATTTAATCTACAACAGATAATTTGACATTAATCTGATCTGCACTTGTTTTATATTGATTTCAAGTGGCTAAATTATTTCTCCAATTCTTACAACTATGTAACGTGAGACGAATCCAACGTTCGTTGTCGATAATTTGCTTTAAAGTCCCCTAAAGTGTTGCTAAAACTACCGCGTATTTTTGAAATCGCAAGATCCGGGTTCGATTCCCAGCCGGGCCACGTGTTCGGAAAAAAACCGAAAAATAACCGTTTAAGTATCGCGATAACTACAGCTAACATCAAACATTCAACATTATTCGTAAACATACCACTCTACGCGTCATTTGACTAATTAAGTCCCTCAAAACAAGCCCAACATCAGACAAACTCAGGCTAGCTTAAAGCTATATAGCAGCTAACTAGCCCGCTAATGCTAAGTAAGAGAATTCAAAGCGGGAAAACAAAGATGTCTGAAACACAGTTCAGCCGTTTATCAAACCTGCATGCCGTTAACAGCAGCGGGTCCAAATCTGTCTGTGTGAGGTCCGCTAAATCTGGGTTAAAAAGTAAATTAATACTCACTCATTGCTCGTATTTGGACCGAAACGTCCATAGATCAGCGGACGGAGAAAAGAGAACCTCACGATGTGCGACAGGAGTATTTAAAGGGCGCGTTACGTCAGTTCAAGCCGCTTTTCGGCAACAACATAATAGGAGGAGTTTCCTAGTTGGTAAACAAAACCGATCTTTATTTCTAGAAAGTTTGATTTCTTTGCGGGGGGTTTCATGCAGAATCTTGACTGGGTAAAAATGCAGTTTCTTTCACACAAATTCATAATCACTAATAATTTCAAAGAAGTTTCTCTTAAATATATTCACACAATTTATTCAACCAAATATTTTCTTCAAATATAAAATTGATGCACATATGTCCTAATCTTTCTGTAAATTTCTTTGCTCACTGAAAATTTATAAAAGACTCTTCTGCTATCAGTCAGATTTTGTTTCGAGCAAAGTTTTAAAGTGTCAAAACATTTTTGGTGGTAAATTGTAACTCGATGCAATCTGAAATTCAAACAATATAAAAACTATAACAATTAAAAGTGCTTGTAATGCTAACAATCTAACTTTTTAACTCATTTTTTTGGTTTTCTTCTTTTCTTTTTATATTGTTTTGACCTTTTTTGTTCTCATGTCCCGTTGTACAAAACTTGTTCAAATACTGCTTCGACGTATAGATACGACGTTTAAAGGAAGTCATAGGCAAAAAGTTTTGAAATAATAATAATAATAATAATTGCTGTTATTATTCTATCTATCTGCCTGTGAAAAAAATCTGAATCGGAATAATAACGAAGATTCATTAGAAAATAAAATTTGTGTACACTGCCATCTGGTGGTCAAATTAAAGAATGACGAGTCGTTCAACTTCCGTTCTGAACTTTCAAAAATATCCGTGAAAAAACAATTACAGATTTAAATAAATGTCAATACACGGGTTTCGTAATTAGTATTATAATTTAATTTTACTAATGATGTTAAAAGCATCGCATTTGAAGTTAAAAGAGCACTTTTTTGAAGGGAAAAAACGATGACGTCATTTAGCTGCGACAAACATCGTCTCCACCGTGAAGGCGGCATGATGGAAGTCTTTCCTTCTTCAACTGTTTCTCTCAGAGAGTTCGGGTGCGAACAAACCTTACTGTCCCGTCCTGATGGATCGGCGTCCTTCGTTCAGGGTAACAATAATTAGTTTTAAAAAAATTCCCCGTTCAGGCTCAAAAACAGGCAAAATGGTCGACAGATTATTCAATTGTTACTATCTATCCATGCCTTTGTTCATAAAGTGTAATTCTGTTGTAAATATTCAGATTATGGGCAAATCTCACTTTCTCTCTTCAATATGCCTTCACCACTCTTGTTTAAATGTATACGGTAACACTCAGTAATTTTGGAATAATGAAAATAACAGAGGCAAATAACAAATGCCTCAAATTTGTGTTGAAAATTAAGATTTCCAGTGATGAAACTTCCTTATAATCTCTGACACGCTGCAGATTAGTTTCTGGACTGAATCCTAAACTGGGATTGTTGAAAGAAGTTGTTTCTAAGGGCAGTTTTAAACTCAACTGTCACTATGTAAGCTAAAGCTACAAAGTATTACAACATAATTTTGCACTATTTCCACAGTCTTTGAGAAAACTTGTATATTCATAATTTTTTCTTCTTTTAATTTTCTTTATTCTGCCTGTTTCTGCAGGAGACACCAGTGTGATGGCGGGAGTCTACGGTCCTGCTGAGGTCAAAATCAGCAAGGAAATCTACGACCGGGCAACCCTGGAGGTTCTGGTTCATCCCAAAGTGGGACTGCCGGGTAAGTCACAGTAAAACAGTCAATATAAAAAGCACAGACATTTATTTTTAATTAAAAAACCAGCTGCTTCACACTCATGTTTACTTCTAGGTGTGAGGGAGCGATCACAGGAACAATGTGTGCGGGAAACGTGTGAGGCGTCTCTGCTTTTATCTCTCCATCCTCGCTCGTCGCTCACGCTCGTCCTGCAGGTGCTGCACGACGACGGCGCTGTATCCTTCACTGAAAACGGTTCTGTTGGTTTGGAACACAGCAGGGAAGCAGCCAGTTACATTTAGTCAGTTACATTTACATCAGTAACTTCTTTGAAAACATTTGTTTTTAGGAGTATTTTGACTACGCTGCACTTTGAGTAATTTTATTATGAAGTATTTCTACTTTTACTTGAGTAAAAATAAGTGCTACTCTAAGTTGAGTACAGTTTTTGGGTTCTCTAGCCTCCTCTGGTTTGGATTTGGTAAACCTTCTGACTGATTGGTGCCGTTCCTCATTCCTTACCTAAATGCTCAGCTCCTGTCCTGCTGTCTGAACGCAGCCTGCATGGCTCTGATGGATGCCGGCTTGTCTATGAGTTGCCTGTTTTGTGGCGTGACCTGCGCCATCAGCGCAGACGGTGAAATCATCACAGACCCGACTGCATCTCAGGAGAAGGTAAATCTGAAGCTCAGAAAAGCAATAAAAAATAAATCAAACTCAGATTATTCGTGTCCTGGAGAGGAGCTGGATTTCTTGTGCTTTTGCTTCTTTAAACTTCTCATAAATAAAAAATCTGGAGAAGCCTTCTTTAACTCCAGGATTGAGTCAGTCATGATAACAAACTTTGCTAGATGATAAATTGTCCCAGAAGTTATTGTTTTTAAAAGCTCAAGAAAACGCCAAAACAAACAATAATTGTTTGTTTCAAAACAAACAATAATATTGTTGTTTTGAAACCATTTCAAGTAATATAATGGTTTGTTTATATCTGAATGTGCAAAAGAGAAAAGCCAGATAAAGTCTAGTGATAAACTAACTAAAAATAATGCAATAATGATGAATAGACTTTAAATTCTAATGAAGATTTAACACTGGAACTAGAAGCTGTTTTAAATATCCAAACTAAATAAACAAAACAACAAATAAAATAAATTATGACGCCTCTGTAAACAAAACTGTTCTTAAATAAAGCGATAGTTGATACCAAAACATCAGACTGAAGACTTTTATCATGCAGTTTTTGGTGGAAAGAAAAAATGTCAATGATAAATAATGTCAATGAAAATTATTGATCTCATTTTAATTTATTATGCCATTAATTGATCTATTGCTTATTTCAACAAGTTTACACAGGATATGTTACACTGAAAATACACAAAATCCTTTGGATTTTTTGTTTAGCTTCTAGTGAAAACGTCTCGGTACATTTGAAATAAAACAAAACTAACTTACAAGTAACTTTTCAGCAAGAACTAGCAGCTTGTTTTAAGTGAATAATTCCAGACATTTTTCCTGTTATGAGATCATAACGAGAACTTTTTAAAATTAATAATAAGGAATTATTGACTTAAAACCAGCTTCTGTGTCTTGCTGAAAAGTTACTTATAAATTATTTTTGTCTTATTTCAAGTAAACTAAGATATTTTCTGTAGAAATGACTGATAAAACTGGATGTATAAGAATCACGGCGTTTAAAACACCTCCTATGCAAAACAGATTTGGAAATAGAGCTGCAACTTACGATTATTTTAATAATAGATTATTCCAGTGATTATTGGATTAAAAAAATCTACACATTCTCAAGATTTTTAATTTAGCCTCTTATACAAAATTAGAAATACCTTAAAAGATGCAAATAAATAATTAAGTTCCTTTTTTAAATAAAAAATAAACATACTATTGCCTAAAACGCAACAACACATTAAAACTGCCAGCCAGATAAAAGTTTTTTTTATTTTAAATTCAAAATGTATTTATTTTTTTGTACAGTTTTGGCTGAATTACTGCTCTGATTGTGTTATTCTTTCTGTAACTTATCTTTTCTTTAGTCTGTAAACTCCAGTTAACGATTAATCGATTGTTAAATTAGTTCATGATTAATACAATAATCGATTAATCCGATTAATTGTTTATTGTAAAGTTGCTGGTTCTGTACATGTTTGTCTGCAAAAGTCAAAACTCATGTTTTTAAAATTCTCTTCAGGAAAGTCGAGCTTTGATGACTTTCGCCATCGACAGCAAAGAGCGCAGAGTGATGATGTCATCAACCAAAGGCTCGTTCTCAGTTCATGAGGTTGGTCATTTTCTTCGTTTCTGACCCGCCTGTTGCCCGTCTGACGGTTCTGATTGGACTTTCCGTCTTCCACAGCTGCAGCAGTGCGTAGCCGTCAGTCAGAAAGCGTCAGAGAAGATCTTCCAGTTCTACAGAGACTCCGTCAGGCGCCGATACTCCAAGAACCTTTGACCCAATCGGGATTTAAAAAAAAAAAAATTATATATATAAATATTGTGATGTAATAAAATATTTAGCAACCAACTCTGTGCTGTCTTCCTTTAGCTCAGGTGCAGAGACAGGCACACTGTCTGAGTAATTAGGTAGGAAATAAGTAGAGGAATGGCCGATCTTAGTTATGTGCATTTATTCACTGATGTTCCACTTAAATATTCACAGTTATTTCACACATGGAAGCAGAGCCGGTCCCAGGATTTCTGAGGCCTGCGAGCACAGTTTGAATGATTAGCCCACTGTCCACCACCCTCAACATCTATAGGCTTAAATATTTGTGGAGTTTAAATAAAGCGTTAATGTGGTTTAGTAGTATAAAATCAGAAGATGAGAACGCATGGAGTATCAGGGGGTCACAAAATTAAATAAATATACCAGGCAAATCTTCGGTTAATGAATTAAATGTATCAATAAATTATTAAATGCATCATTAAATTAAGTAATTTCCCATGAAATAACCAAAAATACAATTTCAAATAATCAAAAGTCATTTGAGGAACTTTTATTTTAAAATATATGTAATTTCATGGCGCCTGTGTGAGCCCGTCGTCATGGAAACCCTGACTCTCGGGCTCCCCCTGGTGGTGACAGTGGGTTTTGCAAACAGCAGAAAAAGAAAAAAGCAACTGAAACCATATGAATTTATCGACTCCCTTTCACTCTTTTTGTAATTATTAGAAGAAGCGACACAAAATGAGTAAAACCCTGAGCCGTGGCAGCTGCTCCGTCAAACCGATGCACATTTATTTCTTTGTTCTAAGACACGAAAACATCAAAGGGTTGGTCGGTTTTTGTTTTTTAGTAGATGTAGATGTTGTGTGGAGACAAACGGCGATTTGGGTCGGTTGGAGTGCGATGCCGTGTGAAGAACTTCAGTGGAGCTGAGGGTAAGACTCACAGTGTGGTGACAACATTAACAGCCTTAATAAACTAAAACAACAGAAAAAAGGTGTTTATGATGCCTTTAGGTCAGCTGTGGACTCTATAAAAACTGTACAGGAAAATAGAAAATTTTGGCTTTTCTCTCACAGTCTTTTTTATTTTATTTTGTGTGGAGTGCTTTTTGGTAGCACTCAGTTCTGCAACAATTTGGTACCAGTGATTTAAGTGCTTGATAAAGGATTTTACCTACCGGTTCCTGTCAGTAACATCAGTGAGAAAATTATCAGCACCATTTAAAAAGTATAAAACTACAACAGCGTATTAGGGCCATTGAAGATAAAAGGAGTAAATTTTCACCAGAAAATTCAGAAATGTTGAGATTAATCTCAGAAAATTTTGAGAAAACTTGGAAAATATTTGTAGTTTTACAAGACGAAATTTTTTTTATTTAGAAACTCAGAAATTTCCAAGTTTTTCTAGAAAATTTGTAAATTTTTCAAACAAATTTGCAACTTTTCAAACTCATGAAATTTCAATGTTTTTTTTCTAGAAAATTTCTGAGATTATTCTCAAAATGTGTGTTTTTCCAAGCAAATTTTAGATTTTTCAAAATCAGAAATTTCCAAGTTTTTATAGAAAATTTGTAAATGTGAATTTTTGTCTAGCAAATTTGCAACTTTTCAAACTTAGAATTGGACATCTTTCCTTTTCCAGAAAATTTCTGAGATTATTCTCAAAATGTGTGAGTTATTTCTAGCAAATTTTAAACTTTTTCAACTCAGAAATCTCCTTGATTTTTCTATCAAATTTGTGACTATGCAAATTTCATAGAAAATTTCTGAGTTTATTCTCATAATGCATGAGTTTTTTTCTAGGCAATTATCAAAATCTGAAATTTCATTGTTCTAGAAAATTAGTGAATTTTTTTTCTAGCAAATTTGCAACTTTTCAAACTCCGAAATTTCTGTTTTTGTACAACCAATTTTTCATTTTTTAAACACATAAATTTTCTTGTTTTTTCAAGAGAATTTCAGTTTTTTTGTCAGTAATTTCTTCCTGTTTTTATTACCGTCTATAATGATCCCGAAACTACTTTGTATAAAACAGCATTTGGGAAGCAGATGTAAATATTACAAAGCAAAAATACGAATCTAAGATATTAACAAACCTAATTAACAGCCCTGAGAAATAATCACATTTTTGCAGTTTAATATAACAGATTAATTTCAGAGCTTCATTTAGGTAATTTTAATTCTGTTTTTTCTCATTATTTTAAGGTTGATGAGTTTGCGACACCAGTTGTTCTAAACAAGCTGGTATATTCATTTCATTTCAGTTTTACAAATACGTTATTAACCTCAAAGGTAAATTAAAAGTTGTAGCTCAAATTATGCAAGTTTCTTCAAAGCGTTGCTGTTGATTTCTGTGGGTAAGAAGGATCTCCTGTAGTGGTCTGTATCACACCGGCTTCATGCAGCCTCTGACTGAAGACATTAATGCTAAGCTAGTCGTTTTAGAAAACCACATTTTAAATGTTTGTAAAACTGTCGTCTTTGGTCTTTTTTCAATCCTGTGGCATAAAAGTTTCACTCGTCAATATTTGCTAGCATTTGTAAACACGACGTCAAACATTAAAATCAAGACAAAAATATGTGGTCAGGTTTTGATTTGATCCGTTTTATGGATTCTGATAAATTCTCAGATCTAATTTCTGTATTTTTTTTACTAACCAAACTTCACTGGTACCATCCTATTGCAGAAATGTGATGTGAAACGTTTCCTTTATTTTACTGGGATATTTTCTATGCTTAAACCAATATGGTCAGATTTTTTTAGGGTTTATCAAAGTTTTTCTTTCAAGAACTTTGGGCCCAATAACAGAACGGATAAAGCTATGAACATGTTTGTAAAACACAAAAGTGCCATGCAGACAATGACTCGTCACATTAGCTTTTCCAGTTTTTTTCTTACCTTATTATTATTTTTTACATCTAAACATGTGCACTGCTGTTGTTTGTTCATGGTTTCAGCCTGACAAAACCATTTCCCTTTGTAGGTTAGTCCTTTTTTAGCAGGAAAAAAATATATAAGTGAATTTACATTTTAGGAAGATTTTCTTCAGTCGGGTCACTTTGATATTTTTGGCACTTTTCCTCCCAGCAGCACTTTCTTCACTCCAACTTCCAGATGCGTTTCAAAATATCCACACTTCATATGTCGATTCCATTTAGTTTCATATATAATGGCACTCTGTTTTTATCATCATAAAGATAAGACTTGGCTTTAAAACACAGCAAAAGGCAGTCCTTTCTGCAGGTAAACAACAGGTGAATCATGATGGGATATTAAGGAAGAAACTTTGCTTCTGGCAGGCGCTGGATGTGGAAAGTCCAGCAGGATTCGCCTCCAAACTTTGACTCTTCCTGCATCTTCTGTCATCCATTCACATTGTGGAAAATTCTGCATTTACTTAAAGAGGACCTATTATGCAAAATTTTGGGTTTCAAATGCTTCTAAAAAAAAACCTGCCAAAGTGCTTAAAAAACAAACAAACAAAAAAAATCACCTTATTGTGTTGTCTAGCAATAAGTTAATGCTTTCTGGTGTCTGGAAAATGAGCCGTTTCAATAACTTACAGATTTTTAAGTCACAATAAAAGAAAACTGCGCCGTTACCTAGCAACGCCAGCCCAGCCCAGCCCCGTTACCTAGCAACGCCAACGGAACTGCAGCACTGATTTTACCAGGAGCCACTGTGATTTCTAAAAGCTCAATAAACAACAAAAACTGGACTTATGTCCTCGTTTGTTCGTAGAATGTGATGACTGACATTCATAATAATAAACAGGATAAAATAGTTCATAAACCATAGGAGCCGTAGTTTGTTAAAATCTAACAAACTACGTCTCATACAGCAGTAATAATGTAAAACTACATTATTGACCATTACAAAAGAGAAATTTGCTTTTATGTTCTTGGATCTTGACAAAAACCAAAGTGTTTCCAGATCTTTATCCAGGGACAGTACATATTATACATCAGCAGCCTTCTCAGATTTAATTTAAGACATATTTTATAGAAATTAGATAAGAAACAGGGGCGACAGATACAGTTATTTTTATGACAGATTCCTGCTCGTCCCGCAATTGAAACAATATGGCTTTATGGACATGACTCAATGTGTATTAATGGTGCCTGAACGTTCACCTCATTAGCTTCAGCGGCTAACAGGCAATGTCCAATCCAGTAATATACATCTATGGCTTTACCGCTGTACACACTGCAAAAGTGTTTTTCTATTGGTTTACCATTCATAAAATACGTTTGTATGAAGTTTAAAGATGTTGTATAATTGTGCATCTGTTTTCAGCCATTTCTACGTGTGAGTGTAAACGTTGAGTTTAGTGGGCGTGGCTAAATAAACCATTTATTCGGATTTAAAGTGACAGAAGCCCTAAAAAAGCTCATTCTGAATGGCGCTCAACACGAGTATTTTAGACAAATTCTCGTTATCTAAGAATGAATTTGTGCTAAAAAATTTAATGAATATGTTTTGTATTGCCCATAAACCAGGGATGTCCAAAGTGTGGCTGGCGGGCCATTTGTGGCCTTGAAATGATTTTGATCGGCCCCCTGACCAGAGTTCAATAACGATAAAAATTTGGCCAACAAAATATAAAACAACTGTTGAAGACAAAAATGTGTAAACAGTTTTTTTTTGTTTTTTTTAACAAAGCAACAATCTGTAGCCTATTTTATGTTTTGGGTTTTTAAGGTTTTCATTTAAAAAAATACTTATTGAGCAGTTAACTGAAGAAAAAGAAAAATCACAATAAACTCATTTTTGCATTTAAATGTAATTAATTTTTGTAATTTAAATTAGCCAGTTTTGGACACCCAATCATAACTTGTTCTAGGAAGCATAATAGGTCACCTTTAAATTTAATTTAAGCTCCACATGTGATGACAAGCGTGACACAAATTTGTCAGTCAGTGAGAAGGACGAGCCTGAACGTGGAGGAAGGTCCTCTGGGCTGCATGTCGTCCTATTCCAGTGAGACGTGGTTAAAATCTTTTCGTTTATTCGTTATTTTGCAGATGATGTGTTGATGTTCATGGAGTGTTTGTGTCTCTGTGTGTCTGCGTCTATGTGCGAGCCGCGGCTCTTATGACGGCTTTGCAGACAGGTAGGAGATCAGCGCCGCGATGGCGCAGATGTACGTTATGATGCCAAACACAATGGAGAGAACGGAGAGCCACAGGGCCTGGCGGGACGCCGCGTTGGCGCCCTGGAAATCCCCCTGAGCTGATGCCTTGTTGGTCTGGAAAGCAGAAGACAGTGGGATAAGGATTAGCGGTTCGGAAAAAAAATAAAAAATAAAGTAAAACGAGAGAGAGGGGTATTTGTTCTGCATGGCTTTCCTCCTCCCCTCAGTTCAATCACTCGCTAATCCCACATTATGTTCCATCCCTGAATCATAAACAGCGTTCAGGATTCATCAGGGTTTTTTGTCCTCTTCTCTCCCTGCAGTCCTTGTCTCTGAGTTTGACCCTGGTTTAGGTAACAATCCACAACATCGGAAATCCATCCCAGGTTTCTCTCTTTTTCTGATTAAATCTTAAGAAATCATAAGAAAATGTTTTTTACTGCAGTTGACACTGAAAGGTTTAGTGGATGTTTTGCTTAGTATTTTATTTCTGAAGAAACTTGTAGTATTACAAGAATAAAGTTGAAATAATACAAGAGTAAAGTCATAATATGACCAGAATAAAGTCGTACGAGAATATAGTCAAAATAATGAAAGAATAAAGCTGGAATAATGGAGCAATATTACGTGAATAAAGTCAAACTAATACAAAAATAAAGTTGTATGAAAAAAAATTTAATATTAAGAAATAAAGGCAAAATGAAGTGGAAATAATGCAAGAATAAATTCGTACGAGAATAAAGTTGAAATAAAACAAGAATAAAGTTGTAGTATTATGAAACTAATGTGATAATATTAAGTCGTATTATTTACCAGACATCAAGCTTTGTTATCTTTGATATTTTTATGGATTCAATCAGAAATGGGAAAAAAATCATAAGCAGCTAAATGTTATTTTTCCTGAAAACGGAGGGCAGGAATTAGGAAAAAAAACAAAGTTGAACTATAAATTCTGATTTCATCACAGCAAAATAATAATTTCACAGTTTTTTTAACTTTGGTTTCTGCTCTAATAAAGTCAAGATGTTGAAGAAAACTGTTCAGCTTTGAGTTTTTACGATGTGTGTTTTTTTTTGTTTGTCTCAAAATATATAAAAACTCTGTTACATTTAAACCAGGGGAGTCCAAAGTGAGGGCCGTGGGCCATTTGCAGCACGTCAACTGATTTTTTGGTGGCCTCAACTGTCGTTCAAGAATGACGCAAATTTGTTTATTAGGCTTTTTATTTTTAATCAGGGTCACATTATTATTACAGTGGAAAATGTTAATTATACAAAATATTCGTCTTTTTATAACCAAACTTTCATAATGGGTAGAACCGACTTAATTAATAATTTATTTGATAGATTAATAAATTAAATTGAAGTTAAATTTGTTTAAATTTTAATTTCAAGAAATTCATTAGATATTAAAAATAAATATTTATTGAAATTAATATTTCATTTAATAAATTAAAATGTAATTTATTAAAATTGTATTAAAAAATATTATTATTGAATTAATGCTTAATAAATTCATGTTGAATATTGTTTACATTCAAATATTATTTATTTATTTAATAAATCAAAATTTTTAAATAAATTACATTTTAATTTTGTCAATTTATTAAATCAAATATTAATTAAATTAATATTAGTTAAATATTAATTTCATATTAATATTTATCTAGTTTATTAAAAATAAAATATAAATAAATGTAACTTGAATTTAATTGACGTAATCTATAAAATTTAATTCTAGAAATTTGTTAAATTAGATTTGAATTTATTACTTCAATTTGTTGTTTATTTTTTCTTGGCCCATGAGTATTTTCCACTTGACGATTTTGGCCCGTGTGACAGAAAATTGGGACACCGCTGATGTAAACATTGGGACTATTGTCCTGCAGCGGCGGCAGGCGTCCTGCCGCGGCGGCAGGCGTCCTGCAGCGGCGGCAGGCGTCCTGCAGCGGCGGCAGGCGTCCTGCAGCGGCGGCAGGCGTCCTGCAGCGGCGGCAGGCGTCCTGCAGCGGCGGCAGGCGTGCCTCATGTTGGACTGTGTGAGTTCAGGCTTGTACCTTTTGAGAAAGGTAGAAGGCGGCGATGCCCAGCGGCCAGAAGCAGCAGAGCATGGAGAAAAAGGCCAGACCCAGGTGGTCCTGCGGGATCATCAGGGGAAAGTTTCCGTCGCTGTCCGTATCGCTGAGGTCGTCAATAGACGAGTCCTGGGATCCAAACAGAGAACTTTCAGGGTCACTTCAGGTCAGTTTCTGCAGATATTTTTCTCTTTTAGATCCAGATCTGAACAGCAGGAATGAGGAAACACCAGGTTTTCATTTCTGAGATAAATAAAAGATTATTTAAAGAAATTTACATCCAGTCTTCAAGTTATTAAATTTGAAAGCTCAGCAAGATAATCTGCTTTAACTCTGAGTTCATGAAAGCAGGAAAAATATTCTGTTTTTATTATTCTCACGTGTTTCTTTTTTACAGCAACCGGAAAACCTAGCTTGTGACTTAATGGGGTTACGCTGTGAATGTGCACAAACTCCACTGGCTGCAGGCTAACCGTGACTCATACGTCTGCGCATAGCTCCACATATTCGATCTGACTCCCCCGACCCGACCAGGCTACTCTGCTTAGTTCATTTTTTTGCATGAACAAGCTGCACATCAAGTGAATGTCCTTCTGCTTTTAAAGCACATTACCAATCGTATTAAATGCTTTTTGTTGCTCCTACAAATTAATTAAGTCCTGAAATGCAAAAATATGATTTGATGATTTATGTCCAAAGTGTGCCCAACTTTGTGTTTATGCATCTGCATGTGGCAGACATTGTTCTGATCAGGCTACAGTGATCAAGCTCTAAGCTGCTACTGATTATCGTAATAATCGATTATTCTGATGATTAATCAATTAATCGGACTGCAAAATTGACAATCTGTTGATTTTTCTATAACCATTTAAGCTTTTTAAACATTAGAAATGCAATAAAAGATGCAAATAAATAGATTTTTTTTTTACTAACAAAATAGACATTTTATTGCCTACAGTGCAAAAAACAGCATTTCTTTAGTGATTATTTGTAGCGAAGGATGCATCTGCAGAACATATTTACAGACAAGAAATGTTATTTTTATATTTTAAGGGCAAAATGTGTATTTATTTTATATAGTTTTTTGTTAATTACTGCTCAGAGTGTGTTGTTCTTCCAGCATACGGTGTTTTTTTAGTCTGGATGGATACTCCAGTTAACGATTAATCGATTACTAAATTAGTTGACGATCATTTCAGTAATCGATTAATCACGATTAATCATAATCATGCATATTGCATTCTATCTTATCTTGTATTTATTTTTGTATCTTTTTACTTTTATGTATGCTTTACGTGCCGCCTTTAATTGCACCCAGGGTCTATATAAAATTCATTGAATTTGAATAATTCGATTAATCATTTCCTTCCTACAATATATTGCAGATTCTATCAAACCAATTATAGGTCCAAGTTACTGTTTTTTTTTTTTTTTGTTCATTTAATTTGCCTGATGGAGCTTTGTGTTCGTTCTGAACATTAATCCAGGTATTTGCGTTGTTGCCACACACAGCTGGTGCATTTAGGGATTTTCAAGATGCTGTTCACAGATCGCCATCTGCCTGAAAGTCCGTCCCACTGTGGGATGTAAATTCCTCATCTGCGGCCACGCACAGGAGGCACCTAACTCCTGCTGCAGTGGACTGAGCACAGCGCAGGATTTTACGGCGGAGCTCATGTGCAATGATGAGACTTCTGTTCAAACTGGACAACAATGAGCAGGACAGCAACAAGAGAACTTCAATAAATACGAACAGTTCATGTAATAAATAAAAAGGAGCGAAAAAGGGATAAGCTTAGGATATCTGGCCCCAAAAAAGAACATTAGCTATTTAACTCAGGAGACTATTACAGGCATATTTCAAATATACAATAAATACACTAAAAAACCCACAAAGATCAGCTCATTCAATTATTTATTTAGATATAAAAATCATAAAATTGTTTCCAACTCTCCTTCCTCAATCAGTGTTTTATTTCTTCTTCTGCTGCTCATTTTCTATTTTCTAAGGCTGCAACTAATGATTATTCTGAAGATTCATTGATTAATCGGATAACAAATTATTCTGTAGATTTTTCTATAACAATTTAAGCTTTTCTTAAACATTAGAAGATGCAAATCAATTATTAATTACATTTTTTAAATTAAAAAAGTAGACATTTTATTTCTAAAAATGCAATGACTCAGCATTCCTGCAGTGAACACGTCATAATTTGTTTTAGGAATAATCATCTGCAGAACATATTTAGAGACAATGTTTTTAGCAAAATATATACATTTTGTAGTTTTGGCCAATTACTGTTCTGAGTGTGTTGTTCTTTCAGGAAATGGCCTTTTTTTTGAGTCTATAAACTCAAAACAACAATTAATTATTTACTAAATTAGTTGACGATTATTTCAATAATTGATTAATCATGATTAATTCGATTAATCGTTTCAGCACTAGTGATTTCAGTTGCTAACTGTGTTTTTTGTTGCTGACTTGTGAATGGGAGTCTTGCATGAATTGTCAGAGAACTGCTGGCTCATTCACTAAACACAGATGCCTGCAAGGGGAAGTGATGCTAGCAGGTGGATAGGGATGCAAAATTGTACACAATAATTTTAAACGGAATATTCTTGACTTGTTAAGCTTTTGAAATTTCCAGCTTTTATTTTAGATTAATCTGAAAATTTCAGAATTTTTTATCACTAATTTTTGATGTTTGGAACTCAGAAAACTGGCGAGAAAAAAACTGAAGTTTGGAGATTAATCTGAAAATAAGGAAATTAAGGAAAAAGGGTAGAGTGCCTTCTCCGGGTCAAGGGGGGTGTCCTGCCCCAAGTGGAGGAGTTCAAGTATCTCGGGATCTTGTTCACGAATGAGGGAAGAAGGGAGCGGGAGATCGACAGGCGGATTGGTGCAGCGTCTGCTGTCAAGCGGGCGCTGCACCGGTCCGTCGTGGTGAAGAGAGAGCTGAGCCAAAAAGCGAAGCTCTCGATTTACCGGTCGATCTACGTTCCCACCCTCATCTATGGTCATGAGCTTTGGGTCATGACCGAAAGAACGAGATCGCGGATACAAGCGGCCGAAATGGGTTTTCTCCGTAGGGTGGCTGGGCTCTCCCTTAGAGATAGGGTGAGAAGCTCAGTCATCCGGGAGGGACTCAGAGTAGAGCCGCTGCTCCTTCACATCGAGAGGAGCCAGTTGAGGTTGATTGGGCATCTGGTCAGGATGCCTCCTGGACGCCTCCCTGGTGAGGTGTTCCGGGCATGTCCCACCGGGAGGAGGCCCCGGGGAAGACCCAGGACACGCTGGAGGGACTATGTCTCTCGGCTGGCCTGGGAACGCCTCGGGATTCCCCCGGAGGAGCTAGAAGAAGTGGCCGGGGAGAGGGAAGTCTGGGCCTCCCTTCTGAAGCTGCTACCCCCGCGACCCGACCTCGGATAAGCGGAAGAAGATGGATGGATGGATGGATAAGGAAATTTCTGAACTCCAAAAGTTGACAGCTTGCATGAAAAGACCTCAATTTTATTTTAGAAAAAAAATCATGGAAATTTCAGTTTAAAAACTTTAAAATTAGTGAAAAAAACTCATAAATTGTTTTTCAATTTAATTAATCTCTAGAAGAATAAATAAAAATGTCAACTTTTAGTTTTAGAAATTTTTGAAACTGTGAAATTTCTAGAAATAAATCTAAGATTAATCTAAAAATTTCCAAGTATTTTCATGCAAATCTTTGACTCCTCAAGCTCAGATATGTCCAAGTTTTTCTTTGAAAATTTCTGAGTTTGGTCTCAAACTTTCTTAATTTTCTGGGAGAAATTTACTCCTTTTTCTCCCAATGGCCCAACTACACCATCACAGCCAAATGTGTATTGTTTCATATTCTCACTTACGTTTTAGAGATTTTGTGTTGCTCAGCATCCACGATGACCTCACAATCAATATTTCTCATCAGCTCACTTTGCAACTTTCAAACATTGCAAAATTCACTACATTTGGTACGAACAGTAAGTTTGTCTCAGGAAAAGTAAAACAGTGCAAACTCACTTTTTTGGACATTTTCTGTATTTCTGCTAAATAATCTTAGCTGTGATTGGTGCTCAATATGGCAAAATATTGCATATTCTAAATTGCATTTAAAATTGCACATTAATTTTTATTAAAGTGTTTTAAACGACACAAACACGGAGGATAAATATGTTTTTTACAGATTCATGAGAGAAAACTTTAAGTTTTCTGCAGTTTTCACCTCAGGGAATGTAAACTCAAACAACCCTTAAAATAAATAACTAATCTAGGAGCATTCAACACTTCCAACACATATGGTTTCATAGTTTCCTAAAAAGAAACTATATTTATTTTTCTGTTGGTACCTGTGCTAAAGCACCAGAGCAGCTTTATATAACCTGGCTTTCTGACAGAAACAGGTGAATTGCTGCCTACCTTGAATGCATTGCTCATATATCTATTTTAGGTTCCTGTTCAGCCGCCAGTAGCTCTACAGAGAACATAAAGGTCTCTTGCTTTCATGCCATCTTTCAGAAATCAGTGAAAAACTAAATATGTATCCTTAAATTTGGTCCGCTATGCCCGTAAAACATTTATTTCTGTTAGCGACTAAAATCGTATATTTTATGTTAATGGTTGCTTTATTTCTACACAAACTCAGTCAAAGTTCGCTATCTCTTTTCCACTTTCTTATTTATTTAGTCTCTGAACTGGTAAATTTGTAAAAAAAAATGAACTGGAAAGCCCTCCGCAAACTGATTTCCCACTGGAAAACTGGGAGCAACAACCAGTTATGTAGGACCGACTTTGCATTTTAAAATGGCCGCTCTTCACATCAACACAAGAAAAACGGGAGAGTTCAACTGCTTATGCACCGTTCAACCTGAGGAGGGCAGCACTGAGGCGGTTTCAGTGCTGGGCGACTGTGGGTCTTTGGTAGAGTAGTCGTCTTGCGATCGGAAGGTTGTAGGTTCGATTCCTCCTGCCACATGTCGATGTGCCTCTGGGCAAGGCACTTAACCCCAAATTGCCTATCGATCTGCGTATCGGTGTATAAATGTGTGTTTGTGAGTGTGACTAGGTGAATGTGACTCTAGTGTAAAGCGCTTTGAGCAGTGGCGGCTGGCCAGTAGGGGGCGCTTGGGCGCCGCCCCCTTTAAATTGTTTAGATAATAAATGATTTCTATTCTGAACTGCAAAATACTTAGAAATGTATTTATTCATACTGTGTGTCCAATAGACATGTTAGAATTTATTAAAATAGTAAATACATAATTCTAATTGCTCACATTGTGCACACTTCCTATGTGCAGGGCGCCGTCCTAATGAGAGTGTATGTAGGCGCATCAACTTTTGGCAAGCAGGTGATCTGAGGCTGACTTTTAATTGGTTGTTTAAGGTTTTCCACAGGACGCAGCGCTCTGCGTCCCGGACACACCCATTTTGTTGTGTCATTACTGGTAGAGCGTCAGTACTGGCTAATTTTTTTTAAAACATTGTGTGATTGGACAATCCCCGATTCGACTTATTAGCGCAGCTGCAGTTCGTTAGGTCGATTCACGTTTACGTTTGCATATTGATTCTATGTTGCATTGTGTTTCTGTGTTTGTAATGATGTAAAGCACTTTGAAATGTCTTGCTGCTGAAATGTGCTATACAAATAAAATTTGATTGATTGATTGATTGATTAAGCAATGCATTTTACTGCTTTCCGTGTTTGCTATTTCAAAGTTCTGGCACGGAGGCAATGTGGACAACAACTGGGGTAAGAGACTTAAAACATCTTTCAGAAAAATGCAAACGGCACGAAAACAGCCGCAGCCACCTAGACAATGCAATGAAGCTAAGTTTTTGGGGGAAACTTAGCATAGCTGAAAGGTGCTTTTCAACTCTGAAAAGAATCAAGACTTTTCTGAGAAACTCAATGACTCAGGACAGGCTGAATGCATTGGCCATGTTGTCAATGGAGAAAAGACTAGTCACAGAGATGACTGACTTTAACAAGAATGTAATTGAGAAATTTGCAGGGCAGAAGGAAAGGAGGGCAAAATTCATGTTCAAATAGTGCTATTTTTTAAGATTTGTTTTGTTTGTTTTTCATTTGTTTGTTTGTGTGCGCCCCCCTCAGTTTTTTTTAGCACCAGCCGCCACTGGCTTTGAGTGGTCAAAATGACTGGAAAAGTTCAGTCCATTTACCATTTCAGGCAAAATAATGTGGAACTAAACAAATTTATCAGACACACAAACATAAAGATAAAACCCTAAAAAACCTGTTTAGTATAGAAGAGGATTAGCTAAGATTAAAAACTTTTGTAATCAGAATTCTGATTACATTAAAGTCAGAATTATTTAATCTGCGAATGCTAACCTTTTCTCAGGGCTCTGATTGTTGAAGATTAAAGTCAAAATTCAAACAAAATTGTCAATTTTAGAAAAAAGAACTTTGAGAAGAAAGTCAGAATCCATGAGAGGAAAAAAGTCTAAATTCTGAGAAAAAAAGTCTAAATTTTGATTAAAACAATTTGAGAAAAGGTCTAAAATTAAAGTTAGAATTTTTAAATTTAAATCTAAATTATGAGAAAATCTAATTTTCAGAAAAAAAAGTCTGAATTCTGAGGTGAACGTGATAATTCTGAGAAAAAAACATTTTTGAAAAGGTGACAAAATTTTGAGAAAAAAAGGTTAAAGTTACAATTCTGACATTAAAGTGAGAATCTTGGGGGGAAAAGTCACATTTTGAAAACAAAAAACAACTTTGAGAAAAAAGTCAAAATTTTGCGAAACATGTCAGAATTTTCTGAGAATTCTGGGGGAAATGTCAAATTTTTTTAAAAATAATTCATTTCTTTTTTTCAGTGTCCCTAATCCTTTTCCATTAATTAATTATCTGCTAAATAAAAGTTGACTGGGGGGTCAGCTACACTCCAAACTGCCGAAGGTTTCCTCATCGTAACTATTTTCTTACAGATTTCAGATAAACTTGTTTTTTTCTTTCTTACGTCAGAGTCAGGAAGCAGGTCGTCCTCGTCATCCATGCTGTAGGGGGCGCTGTGGAAGTCCTGCGCCTCGGCCAGCAGCTTCCTCTCCAGGGCCGAACCGGGCCGGATGTCCACAAACGTGGTCTCCAGGTACTCCTTGCTGAGCAGGTCCGCTTGGCCCCAGAGCGGCCCGGCCGGGTAGAATGACTCCAGGCTGCGCGGCAGGGCGCAGGCGTCCAGCAGCTCCGGAGGATGGCCGCAGTAGCCTCTCCAGCCCAGCGGAGGATACGCTCGGTCCTCCTCACACTTCACCAGAATGCCCTTAAAAAGCCCGACCGGCGCCTGGTTCTGCTGGTTCTGGTCGGACGGCAGCCTGTTGGCGGCGTTTTCTTCCAGCAGGGGGTGCTCCAGCTCGTCTCTGTTCTCCATTAAAGACGAACCGCTCCAGAGGCCGCATCAACAGGCAAACGTAATCTACAAACCGGCTGGCTCGATGGGCTTATGCAGAGGCAGCTGCTGTGATAATCCACCTTTAATCCTATTCTTTAATTTTTCTCTTGTTTCAGCGCCGGGTCCAGAGGAAAAAAGCACATGACGAATTCATCCCAGCACCTGAAAGTTGTGTTGGATTATTGGAGAAGCTTTGGTCTCAAATTTTGTTCTCAAACAGTAAAAAGTGGCAATAATGGTTATTGATAAATTAGACGCCCTTGTTTCTCTTTAGCTGCAGCAGAAACAGTAAAAAATATTTCCTTAGCTTTACTTTCTGACGCTTCATAAAGACGTAACAACCAGGATTAGTTTTGGGAATAGATTTTAGCATTTAGGTGTGAAAAAATAAGGCTACAGAAGTAAAATCCAGCGGTGAACATTGTCTTGATGTTCTTCAGGAAACAAAAGTCGTCTGGTTTTGATTTATGGCTTCAGAGTGACAAAAACAACCCAGTTCCTTAAGACTCCGTCCGGCTGCCCAACAAACACGGTGACGTCTGTGAAGACAAAAACACCACAAACATTTAGATTTCACATTTTAACACCAAATTTCAATAGATACAGATAAAGAAATTAGTTTTACTATGAAGCAATTACAACCCATGAAAGTAATCACAAATTTACCATCAGTGGTGGGACAATGTTATTATAGTTAACTAAAACTAATGAAATAACAAAACTGAAATTGAGAAAAACCCTTAATCTGAAATGTTGTATCATATTTCTAAGACTTTATCACAACTCGATGAACTTCTAACATTTCTGCAGCTAAATGAGTTGGATTAGATTCCTATTCACCCTTTGCAACTACGTCACTTCCAGGCGCCATGATGGACGTCGGAAGTGAGAATCCGAACTACGGACAACTACGCCACTTAATCATTCAAGGCGCCATGTTTTACGTTTTTAAGTGAGGATCCGGAGTATTGAACTGATCGACTGAAATTGTTTTCCCAAGCTGTCTTTGCCAGTTTTTTCATGGCTTCTTCTTGTTCGAGTCGAGCTAATTTGTCTGTGAATGTAACACGCCTGGTTGGGGCTATTGGACGGAGGTATTTACAAAAGCTGGAAACGGTTAGCTTAGAAACAGAGCCATACTTCCTCCCTCCTGACGTGTTGATCAAATTAATGACTTTGTCTGAATTCACACCACATGATTTATGTCACTGTGTCATAAACAGCGTTTCCCCTTAAACCGGATCAACATTAGAAACGTACAAAAGACGAGATGCTAACCAGTTTTTTCCATACATGCTAGGCTACATGACGGTACGGCATCGTCTCCATGGTTACTAATGGTAGGGTTACAAAGGGTTTTCAGACAGTCACTAAAATCAAACAGCTGTAATCTGCTAGCAGATTTTAAAAAGCTGCAAAATATTTGAAAGTGGGTTGGAGGTTCACCTTCCAGCAGGACAGGTGGAGTGACTCAAAATGGTCAAGTCAAAGTCCAGACCTGAATCCAATTGGGAATCTGCCATTCAATTTGAAAATGTATGTTTCCAGATGCTCTCAATCCAAGTCTTTGATATAACGCAAAGATTTATGGGAGAAAAATGGAGATGTACACCCAAAAGACTTGTAGTTGTAAATTCAGTGAGAGTTGCTTCTACAAAGTATTCACTCTCTCAGAGACTTTCTGTTTCACAGTTATGAACCACTTTAAGATGACTTAAAACAAAAAAATCCCAATAAAACACATTGTAGACTTCAGATAGAGGATGCTTTCACACCTATATCTGTGAAATTGGGGACTAAAATTGCAACATTTGTTACATTTTCAGCTGCTGTGGTTCTTTTTTTGGTGCACTGAGCCTAATGAACCAAACCTTTTTAAAAACCTGTTCCCCTCCTCGCCTCTGGGGATGCTGCACCAAGAACCATTGAAGGGAATGATGGAAAAACGTCTGAAGAAGACACTTCTTTCTTCACAAAATGTAAACAAAAATGGAGTGACGTCAGATTTTAGCGGTTGAACTGTCTCTGCATTCTGTCTTCGGTAAAAGACGAGTCATTTCTCCAACTAGCGCTAAACTAGCGCATTTGTTTTGGTTGTGTTTACCCAGAATGCCCTGCGCTGTAGTCCACTTACTGTTTTTGGAGCAGTCTTCGGTCCGCTTGGCGTTCACATATCCATCCAGCAGAGTTCACTTCAACCAAACCCAAACCGAGGTTTATAGGCAGACCAGAATTTGGTTTGATTATGCATTCACACCACAAACAAACTTTAGTTTACCTAAATCTTTAAATAAAGTGTTTTAGCTTGTTTTCCAGTCTGTAACACTTTAATGAATGAACTTCTGGTCGTAAAGATGTAAAAACCAGCAGCTTGTGAAGGAGAAATACTGCTGTGAGCGATCTAATGAGAAAATACGGAAAAGCAAACTTCATTGTGTCTTGAGAGTCTTTTCATTCCAATCTGCATAATGAAGTGTCATTTCACCAAACTACATAATAGCTCATCAGTCAGTATTCAGAGCAGCTCACACGATGGATTCAATAACGCGCTTCAACACACCACAGAAGAAGGAGGAAAGAAATGGTGTAACTGGGTATTTTTAGCCGGTGTGGTTTTATTTTCCGCTCGCCTCCTGCAGGGGAAGCACCTAGAGTGATATTTTTTTCTTTTCCAACAACGAACATGTCCGCCTCTCTTTTAGAGACAATAACATGTGAGGCATGCAGACTCCTGCAGCCTCATTCCAGGAGAGATGCACTCAGCTTTATTACAACCCACCCCTCTCCGCCTGCGCTCCTTCTCTGCCCAGCCACCGTAAAAAGACGTCAGTCAGCTGTATTATCAGCCTGCCTCTATTTCTGACTCAAGCTTGTAAAACATCCAGTTGGGTGGAGAGGAGCCTGCAAGGACAACCCTGAAAATCATAGACGATGCATTTGGAGCAGGGATGCACGTTATTGATTCATGCAGAGGTGTTCAAAGTACGGCACAGGGGCCATTTGTGGCCCTTGGACTGATTTTGTTTAATTCAAAAATGATACAAATTTAACCTGAAGATGCAGATGGAGGCTTTTTCATTTTTAATCAGGGTAAAAATTGTTAGCAACATAATTTTCTTAAACATAAAAATACAATGTACAATGGAAAGTATTTGTGTTTTTATAACCAACTTGCAAAAGTTTATCCAGAGACTTTTACTGAAAAGCTGCACCCAAATCAGCTTTAATTCCTTCTTAATGTGGCTACATATGGCAAGTTTTGAAAGAAAGTGACCCAAATCCTGCTCTTTATTATACAGAAAATAAATGTATGCAATCGAGGCCCCAAAAAACTGAAAACTAGATGTCTTTCTTTTAATACAACAAACATGCAAAATCTGCAACAGCGTATTGGAGACATTGTAGAAAGAAAAAAGGAGTAGAAAAAAAACTATAGAATTATTTTTTAAATTTCTGATTTGGGGCTGCACAATGGCGCAGTTGGTAGAACTGGTCCTGGGTTCGATTCCTGGCCGGGGTCTTTCTGCATGGAGTCTGCATGTTCCCCCTGTGCATGGTGGGTTCTCCCCGGGTACTCCGGCTTCCTCCCACAGTCCAGAAACATGACTGTCAGGTTAATTGGTCTCTCTAAATTCTCCCTAGGTGTGAGTGTGTGTGTGCATGGTTGTGTGTCCTGTGTGTCTCTGTGTTGCCCTGCGACAGACTGGCGACCTGTCCAGGTGACCTGTCCAGGTGACCTGTCCAGGTGACCCCGCCTCTCACCCGGAACGTAGCTGGAGAGGCAGCAGCTCCTCCTGACCCCACAAGGGACCAGGGTGTTAGAAAATGGATGGATGGATTTTCAAATGTTGAAAACATTTTTTCGAAAAACTTTCTAGAAAATTTCCAAGTTTTCTAGGAATTTTTTCAGACCATTTACGAACTTTCTGAGTTTTTGGCAGAAATGTACTCTATATTTCTATCTACAATTGGCCTAAATTGGCCCAATACATTTTATTGTAGATTCAAGTTTTGAATCTACAATAAAATTTGGGTACATAAAGGGCCAAATTTTTCATAACTTGCTGGATTCCGAGTTGGTTAGAAACTCAATTACATTTACTGGAGCAACATTTTGGAATAAAACAACCTTTTAGGAGTATTTTTACTATGCTGCACTTTTTAATTTTGCTAATGATTTTGCATAATGGTTTTATTATGAAGTATTGCTACTCTTGCTAGAGTAAAAATTCTGAATAACTTCTGTGAATCAAGAACAAGATTGTTTTAACCATAAATTCACCAGACAAACACTGGCAGTTTTTGTTAAAGTTACATAAATTTTATACTGAAAGAAATTGATTTGGAGAAATTTTACTTCAGAGTTTTTCGACTTTAGGAAATTTCTGGAACGTTTTTTTTTCTAGAGAATTTCTGACATTAATCTAAAAATTTCAGGGGTTTTTTTTCTTGCGATTTTTCAACTTCTGGAGCTCAGAAATTTCCTTGTTTTTCTAGAACTTTTCTCAGATTGATCTTCAAATTTCTGACTTTTTTTGCCAGAGGGTACTCCCTTTTCCTCTATCTACAATCTCCCTAACACGCTATTGTACTAAGCGGAAATTATTAATCAATTGGGACAACTTTTAAGCTAAACAACTAATTGATAGTTAATCGTAAATTGATTAATTGTTTGAAAACGTGTTTTGGAGTTTTCTCAAACACACAGTTATTCCTACATAATCCACCGAAATAAACTTCTTTAATGAAATGCAGAGAAATCTCCCTGACATCTTCAGTGACACTGCTGTCTCTCATGAGGATTTTCAGCAACTCTGCAGTCTTTTCTCTCTCTCTCTCAGCGCAACACGCCAACTAATCATCCTGGAAGTTATCTGCTGTAAAGCCTCGGCTGATACAAATCGAGCGGATGCAGATAAAAGCAGGAGCTGCACACGCCTCGCAGGCTCTAATAAAAAGACATCTTGACTAACAGAGATGTCAGGCTGAGGAGACCCAAGCTGGGTTTTTTAAATTTTTTTATTTTTTTTGGAAAGTAGGAGGAAAAAATCTGAGTTGCCCTGCTGCTTATTAAATGGCCCTATTGATTTCATTTCCCAACCCTTTTCTCTTTCTGCCTCTGCTTGACGAGTGCGAAGGAAACCAAACAGAAAAGATAAGCAAAAAAAAAGAAAGAAAGAAAGAAACAGGCAGGAACATCGAGAGCTCAAAGTAACACCATGTTCCTATGGAAACACATTCACCGTCAAGTGGAGCGCTCACTGCAGGAGAAATGAAGCTGAGGCTAATTTGCCATTTCAGTGCAGTTCCTCTGCTTGGCTCGATAAACACTGAACCTCCTGGTAAGGAGGTTTCTGTCATTTTACAGCCGCAGACGATCGGTTATTTCCTCTGCATGGTTAAAAATAAAAACAGATAAACACAGTCACACTCAGCGCTGACTATTTGAACCCCGCTGTGCAAAAATTCTAATCAATCCGCGGCGTACACCCAATCTGACCTCTGACACGCAGCTCATTCTGTTTCCAGATTATAGTAGAATCAGACGCTACAGTCATTTGCAGCCTTGCATCATTTACTCTCAAGCACTTCCAACTCAAACCAAAAACACACAGCTGGTGCTCATGTGCAGAAAAGCCAGAGGAGTAAGAAATCATCCATCTGCAATATGTTGCACATGGTTCCAGCATCTCTCTGCAGGGAGCGTGTTGTTTTGTATGTTAGACACAGAGTATACAGTGTGAAGGAACTGGCTGCAGCTCACGGTCTTATGCTGTTTGTGGAGTGTGTGTGTGTGTGTGTGTGTGTTGAAATTCTCTCCAGGGATGAAATTTATAGATGTACTGGCTTGTATGGAAGGCAAAAAGTGCTACATTCATGAATAAAAATGAAAAATGAATACATTGATAAATTTGATAAAATTTAACTTGAACTGTATGCAGTTATCATGGGTTCCGAGCCAACTGATATATAAATAAAGGACGTGTATTTTGTATTTTCCATGTTCATAGTATTATGATAACAATAAAAGTGACAACAATAACTACTTACTTTTTAAGGTAACTATATGGCTGCGACAGCAACTGCTCTTGAAAATCATTCCCATTTGTAATACGCTTCTTTAGGACACCAGCCACATAAAGAAGTATTATTTGTATTTATTTATATTTTTAAATTTAATGGTATTTATTGATGCTTTCACTGAACAAACAGTTGAGAAAATATTAAAACTATCAATCCCGACAATACGGATAGTTTTGACAACAATAAATCAAAATTCTCAGCATTACAAAATATTAATCAGAGTAAATGATAAATGAAAAGATAAATGAACGTCCTTCGCTCCAACTTATAGCACAATCAAGTGACTATTTTACCTTCAGTTGTTACAAACAGGCTGTACATATCAAACATAAACAAAACCTAATTTGAAATTGGGCTTCTGTCTCTTTAAGAAGCTCCTGCTCTTTCCAACATTCTGCTTTCAGAACGTTTAACCACTAAGCCATTTACAACTTTTTTAAGGAGCGTTGGAGAGAAGTTCCACCAGGTATCGGCTAATCCAGATAGTTGGCATAAACTTAAAAAGTCTTAAATTCATGTAACAATAGTTAAGGCCTTAAAATGTCTTAAGGAAATGCAAGTTGGCTTTAATTACGTTAATTACAGGTCTTAAATTTGGTCGTGACTGGACTATCTAATCTTGTCATGGGACTTTTCTGCCAGGCAAAAGTTTGACTCTCACACAAACGTCTTTGTTGCTTTCTGTGACTCCAGGTGGTTGAGGCTAACGCTAACTAGTTGCCAATATACACATGCTAACTAGCTAGGTATTTTTGAGCTTCTTCTCATCAGATTGAAACTTTACACCCAAAATGGTGTAAAGAAACCTATAAATAGCAGGAAGGAAATACAACTATTTAGCTTCTTTTTGTTTTAAGCCATTTTTGTTATTATGAGACAATAAACTGCAAACACCTCCTAATAGTTTAGGTACCTCAAATTTCAAGTCAACTACAATCTTGTTTATATACCTAATAAAAAACCTGATTTACTGTTTTTCATCATCAACAAGACAAAAAGCAAGAGTGTGGATTAGAACAAAAAAAGAAAATAAACACTATAATTACAATAGGCCTTCGCAGCGCGTTCTCTTCGTGGACCTAAAAAACATCTTATGTCATTTTTAAAGCTTTGGCCAAAGGATAAGCATGAAAAGGGATTGGCTGATTCCTGGATTATTAGAAATTAAGCATTTCAACATTAAATTGAATCCTGGAAAAGATTGGATGCCAGTAGAAAGGCCAGCTCAGCTCTAATGTGGTGTTAGAAGACGTGTTGCTGCAGTTTGGAGGAACTGAAAGCATCTCACTAAAGGACCCTACAGGTGTAACAACAACCAAGTTCATACTGAACATCCCTGGCGCAGCCCTCAATGTTTGGCAAATACGGCGTTGTTTCATACCTGTACACATTGAGAAGCAGTTACTTCCGTTTACACCAAAAACTGAACAGAAAGGACTCCCAGGTATCACTAAACTCTGGTTTTTGTGGAATATTAAGGTTTTTTGTGAAAAAAGAAACTGTGGATTGAACCAAAAATTTACATAAGGCTGGACAAATAATCATATCACAAATAATAATATCACAACAAACATGATTATTCAATAAGTTCACTGAACTCTAGCTAAGCTATGTTGGTGGAATCAATTAGGTTGTGTTCACACTGCAGCCTGAAGTGACCCAATTCCGATTTTTTTGTCAAATCAGATTTTTTTTCCGTGGCCGTTCACATTTCCAAATATATGAGACCTGTGTGTTCTGCAGTGTGAACGGGCAAACGACCTGAAAATGTCCCGCATGTGCAGTAGAGGGCGCAGTAGCGTCAGCGTTCTCAGCGTTCTGCCAACCGCCATAAAGAAGAAGAAGTGCTCAGGGTTTGAGGAAGTAAACATGGAGGCTAACAGTGGAGCTTAGCTTACACATTTCAAGTTCCGACCGGAGCAGCATAGTAACAACTTAATCCTCATTATCATCCGTCATGGTTGTTGTTTTTCTTCCTCCTTGCCGCGTATCAGGATACAGAATAGTGACATTTGTCGCGTAACAGTGACGTTCAGTTTGAATGAATGCGACCTGGACGTTGGGTCACATTAGAATCGGATACGTATCGGATACTAAAGTGGCCTGGATCCCATTCGAAAAGAATCCGACCTGTTCTGCGTGGCTTTATTACTGCTAATAGCTCAGGTACATTGCGAAATTAAGCTAAGCTAAGATAAGTAGAGCTAAGCTAACATCAGGTAAGCTAAGCGAAGATAGTTTTATTAGTCTGCCAGGAGGGAAATTTGTCTTAGAAGAGAATAGGCTGCAATACAACAAAGATGATAAATAATACTTCTAAGTCACTAACAATAAATACATAAAACTAGCATAAATGATTAAAAGACATGCATCAAATACTCAAAGTAGCACATTGTTATGCAACATTAATGTGTAAAAAAAAAACAACATGATTACTATCCACACAAACATATAAAATGTTTTTAACTTCTGAACTACACCATAAATAAATTGTTAAAAATGGGACACTATTGAGTGTTTGATACCAAACAAGCATCAGAACTGCTTTTAGAATAAATAAAACAGCTGATTCTGGACAAATTAGAGAAAATAAAATTTTAAATTCACTGAATTTGCTGCAGAATAAATAGTAGTTCAAATAAATCAACAACAAAAGCCTAAAATAATGCTATTTATGTCCATGGAGCGTGTGTTTTCATTTGGTCTTTGAGGTGAAGTATAATTATCAAGTCTCAAACTGTCAACAGCCGTGATAAAGACTGCGAATCCGGCTTGTTTGTTGCTTGTAAAAGCAAACAAACACTTTTTTCTGAGTGAATAAAGCTGTGAAAGTGTCAGGTTAGCTGACAAGCATCGCCAAACTGCCACAGCGATTCCTGCAGTAGCTGCACAGATGTCATCCTGACTGTTCACATCATCCAAACTGCAGCACAACAACCTGAACGTGCCGCACGTTTCAACAGCTTCAATTAAAGGAAAAGTGCTCATGTTTTTTTTCTTTACCAAAAAATATACCAACTTTTTTTATTATTTATTTGACGTTTGTTACAAAAACAATTGTTGCTTTTGATTGCAAACTTTAAGGTCTGTTAACTTAAAATGTAAATCAAGGGTGTCCAAAGGTCTTAGCCTAGCTTTTCTTCACATGTTAGCATCAGAAAAGCCCCACAGCATGATGCTACCACTACCATTTGGTCTTATTCAGTTTCAACGTCTTTTAGAGTTGCCTTTTCTGACTTCTTGTGTTTTTTTAGCCCATGTGGCAAAAAGTTTGGACACCTCTGTTGTAAATTAAATGTTTATTTTTAAATCTATAAAACTCTTAATCTGTGATTCTCTTAATGAAGCTGCTAAAGTAAAAAAGCAGTTTGGAAAACATCTCCAAATAATTAAAAAAAGGTAGGATAAGGATAATTTAGCAAATTAATTCCCTAAATTATATATATATATATATATAAATAAATAAAATAATAATTTTTATGCTTATTACTACGCCTTTTTGTTTAGTTTTATGTACCTTCTCTTATTTAGTTTTCCCTTTATCTTGTTTGTTTGCATCTAGTTTTTAAACCCCCTAATGATTTCTAATCTCACCTGATTATAAAGCTTCTTTCCTTTAATTATTGTGTTTTTTTTCCTGTTGTTTTCCTCACAGACTGAGTGGATTGCTGCGTGTCCACCCACGGCAGAGAAAGCCCCTGCTTTTAATCAGGACTCCTGGCAAGAGAAACACACTGCGTGTCCCTTTATTTAAGCTGCATTTTCCCATTTCCCCCCCCCCCCTGCATGAAGCCTTGAAGATTTAAAAACCTCCTGAATTATCACCTGGGGATTAATAGGAATGCTTTCTGCCTTTATCTGATTACAAATTATTAAAACTGCACACCAGGCTGGTTGTAAACCATTAAGTGGACCAGTAAACAATGGAGCTTTGCAGTATGAGGGGGATGATCTGCAGCTCTGCTTTCTTGTTTGCTTTTAATAGGGGGGGAAAAAAACTGCTACAGCAAAAAATAAATAAAAAAAATTAAAAAGCTGCAGATTATTTGAAGGTTGTAGGAGAAAAAATAATGTAAAATACAAAGCTGAAAAAAAAATCCTTAAATAACATGAATGCCATTTCTTTAAATTTAGCTTTTAGGTGTAAATCAGCATAAATGTTCTCACCTTCGGGTCCCAGCTGAAACCATCCACAGGAGTGAAAGATGTCCTTCCTCGTATTGAATATGCGTTTAGTTTAACTGTCTATGTGCGGGACAGGTACACGTGTTGGTGCGGGAGCCTCGAATGAGCAGCTGGAAGTCAAACTTATCGGCATCTCCTCGGCTGCTTGGATGATGGAGATGTCACACCTGCTCACCCGTCCTTTGTCGGAGGCTCTCCGTCCCCAGATGAACATCTCCGGTGCGCTGTATCCCTCCTCCTCTTCGCAGAAAGGAGAGGTGGTTCCTTAATGCTGCGGTTACTGTGTCAGCTTTCTCCTGTCACTCCGACTTTTCCTCTGTCTCCTCCTCTTTACTGTTGGACGCCCTGGGTCCTAAAGCCCGCCATTCACCGCCTTATGGGGCTTTTGTTGTATTTTAATCACTAAACGGTCCCACTAATGATAGCAAACACGCAAACTGAGGATATTTTGCCTTTTCTTGCTTCTCTAAGAGGATTATGGAGGTCAGGGCTTGATTTTGGGTTTAGATTTGGATTTGGGTTAAGACGGTAAGAATGTTTAAAGGGACATTTTGCATGTTTTTGTTACTTCCATTTGGGTTTCTATCGCTCCTAAAAACAGCCCGAGCAATTATATTAAAAAAACAACTAAAAAAACTGCCGTTTTTTGCCAATAAGTTGTTCAACTGCCCACAAATGATCAGTCCCATTTTAGTGGGCATGCGCAGAACAATTCATAGCGGACTCATGCCTTCAAGGCCAGCAAAAAATAAATAAGAAATATGTGGAGACACTTAATGTGCGAAAGAAATATATATAAACAAAACCACTGCTGTCAGGATCGACTCGTATAAATACAGAGAATTTAAACATGTCAGACGTGAACAAGCTGCCTCCAATCTCATACGATGACGTAGTTCTCTACTTAGTGAACACGAAGAGTGCGAATACCATGGACCTTACCACAGAGGCCGCTTTTCATTGGCTGATGCCCATTCTACGTGGTCACGTGCGTGGCCGTCTCACAAACGCACTTAGCTTCCCGTTAGCTAAGTACAGCATAAAGGCAGAACTGATCCAACTTCTACACCTTGAAGCCTGTCTGCTACACAGTCTTACGTTAGCTAAACAGATCAATATGCAACGTGTCTGTATCTGACATACACTAAAGGTTTTATTTTAGCAGAAAAGGCTTTGGACTAAACTGTTACTCGTGTTAGCCACGTTAGCACCAAGTACAGCTAGTCAGTCAACCATCGCTGTGTTCAGGGAAGCGCTGATTAATAATCGAGAAATAAATATCAAGCCTGGAAACTTGATATCGTAACGAACTGAATGTTATGTTTTTAACGTAATCTTTGCTCGTCTTGCGGGGCGCAGGCGGTTGCCACGGTAACAGGTGTGCTTAAACTACAGAGAGAGAGAAAGAGTAAAAAGGTAGGAGTGGTTTTGAGTTGATCACCTGTTCAGGTTATTTTACCTTTGTTTACCTTTGCTGTGGCGCATTACAGCCGCTGTAGTTTCTAAACGTTGGACTAATTACCTCGTTCGTTTGTGAGTTTACGTCATTCACAACAAACATCAAATAGAACAAATATATTTCATAAAATTTTATCAAACAAATGGCTTCTACCGCGGTAATTATGTGAAATTAAATTAATTATATCCCAACTTCAGAAGATTTGCCTTTACCTTTACAGAGCTCTTTGGTTCCTCCTATCAGTCTGTAGCTTCTCATATTGAGGTCAAAGTTCAGATCTACCATAACTGACTGACACCTGCTGGCCTCAGGTTTGCAACCAGCTTGTGACTGAGAAACCAGTAACCTGCTCCCAGATGATGACATGAACTTGCTAGTTCCTCTGTCCATTTAGTAGCTGATATATTGTGAAAATCCGGTAGAAATTATGCACTAATCAGTCATGTTTACATAGAAACAATGCGCCGCCAGGCTTTGTTTGTGAGACTTGCGGTCACGCGGGTCGGTTGTGGACGGAGCTTGGTAAGGTCCATGGAGGAGCATCACAACCTGAAATCCATAGAAATCGATGTTTAAACGGTTTTTTAAAGGACGTACGAACTCTTCATGTGAATAACAAAGAACAGGTGACTGGCAGAATAAGTACATGCAGTAACAAACACATAAGCTACATGTCCGTGTTAGTTAGCATATAAAAGCTACATTAGCTAAGCTAATTTTGCTAGTTTGGCAGTAAGTACTACAGTAAATATCACAGATATTTATCTTAGTATTACACAGAGGTGGGTAGAGTACTCAAAAATTGTAATAAAGTAGTAGTTGTAACATCTATTGTTTATCAGTTAGGAACAAGGAGAGAGCTAGTATTAAGCTTCCCTTGTTTGCTGTTGTCATAGCAACTCCATATCCAGATGGCTGTCAGTTACAAAGGTCTACCTCAGCAAAGGTCTAAAAATCAACCAGTGACCTCTTTTTTCTCCCATTAGAGATCTTTGATTAGCACACCAGCCCACCAGGTCATGTCTCCATGTATGCAGTTAATAGTGACCCCACTGTTGCCGACTAAGTGACTTTCTTGCTATATTTAGTGACATTTCAGACAAAATTAATTGGTATCAGCTAAAATTGGAATCGGTATGTTAGGATTTTTATAGATCATAATCGGCGATTGGCCAGAAAACTGCAATCGCTGCACTTCTAATCTCATTATCTAAGAATGATTTTGTGCAAAAAAATTGTAATGAACATGTTTTGTATAGCAAATACTTATGCTAACACGTTCAAAGAGACACAATAGGTCACCTTTACTGTTAGCAGTAGCAGCAGAGAGATGTGTGGTCTGCTGCGTTTTGGATAAATATGATATCTAGAGTAAAAACAGATTAAGAAGGCGGTGTGTCTAAACGAAAGCTGACTTTCTCTGCTCTCTTTCTGTGTCCCCCCCCCTGCAGGGATGACTGCGCTCTGCGTCAGCCCTTTCATGTCCACCTCGCCCCGTGCCTTCAGTCTCAAAGGTCAGGCCACGTTAAGATCTTTAAGGCGCAGAAATAGCCCTCGCCGCTTCAGGCCGGTGCTTCTTTCGCCTCCTTTAGCGGAGGATAAAGCTCAGGCGTCGGTGGACACCAGCAATCTGAAATCCACAGAGGCTTACGCCGAGTATTTGATGAGGTGCTCTTAGCTGCAATCCCTCCCGCAGAAACGGTTTAACTGTTTGTTTTTTGTGGTTGTTGTTTGGTTTGTTGGATCTGGTCGGCTGAGACACAAAGCTGCCTAACCGGAGGTCTGTTTGTCTTTGGCCTCTGAGTTCATCACATCATGAGATCACTACGCCGCGTTTCAGTCTGAGTACATCTGCCTGTTTTCCATCTTTTTCTTTTCTTTCTTTAGCCTTTTCTCCTCCTCTCTCCAATCATCCGTTTGACGCTGAACGATGGGGGGATGGGAGGAAGATAGGAGGATTGATTTGGTGGGAGGAATAAAAAGAGGACACTAATGATATTGCATCGGGTGAGATCAGCATATGCTTTGTTTTCATCCGGCCAAAAATGATCTTCAGAACATTGTCTAACGAAAACAAAATGCAAGAGGGAAATGTTTCTTCTCTTTTATCACAACCTGAAATAGATTTTTAAGATGTTAAATCCTCAATTTTAACACAAAATGGGAAAACCTACTAATATTTTTATGTATCCTTAATTTATTTACATTTGTCTAGAAAGTACGGTTTGTTTGGTGAGGTGTGAATGCGCAGTTGAATTCTGAACTGAACTCTGATCCCATTCGAGTGAATACCACGCTGACTGGAGATCGCTCCAAAAGCAGGAAGTGGACTACAGCGTAGGGCATTCTGGGTAAAAACAACCAAAATGAACGCGGGAGTTTAGCGTCTGGTCTGGCTCGCAGACTTTTGCCGAAGACAAAAGAGAAATCCTAAAATCTGACGCTTCTCCATTTTTGTTTACGTTTTCGCTCAGCGTTTTCTTCAGTGTTTTTGTGTCATTTCCTTCAGTGGTTCTTGGTGCAGCGCCCCCACAGGCGAGAAGGGGAACAGGTTTTTCAAAAGGTTTGATTTGTTTCACACAAACTGTGAAAGAGAACCACACTAGCTGAAAATATAACAAATGTTGCAATTTTGGTCGCCAATCAAACCGAATCCACCAGAATATCAGGTGTGAAAAAACCTTAGCGATGGAGTGCATTCACACCATCCCTCTTATGTCCATTTTAATCAAACTCTAGTTCGTTTGCCTGGAAAGTTTGGTTTGTTTGGGAAGTAGAAGACAGTGAATGGATGAATGGATGGATGGATAGGCAAATAAATTATGCAAATTGTTTAAGTTGGTGATAAATGGATCTACCTGTAAAACACTTTGAACTGCCTTGTTGCTGAAGTGTGCTATCCAAATAAACTTGAAACTTGAATAAAATCCACTGGACTCTCCAACTTCTCGAGCAAACAAGACGAATCCTGTGTTTGGTGTTGAGGGACTTCACCTGGAGAGAGTAAGGCTCTTATCTTCTTACATCCTCGTCTTTCCTCACAAGGAGATTTGTGAATAATCAGCTAACAGGGTGTTAAGACGACTTCCAGGCGAAAACTCAATGAGCAATGAAATGAGACAATAGCCCATCTGGCAGAGACCGTCCAACTTTTTCAATGAATAGTATTGTTTTTGAGAAGCGACATAGAGCTTCAGCTGGTATTTTTAGCAGGTTTGTGATTTTCCTTGAGGCAGCAACCTTCATGGACGACCAACTCAGCACCCCCCACCCCGTGAGGAAGGCCGAGGGAGGGAGAGGAGGAGGAGTGTGGTATTACCAGAGAGCCTGAGGTGTTAAGTAGCTCAGTTTGGAAAGCATTGCTAAGCCAATACTCTCTGACGTGTGGCGGTACTATCACTTCAGCGCTCAAAAACATACTGCCTTCTTTTTTTTAAAAAGTGTTTATATGAAATAAAACATTCATGTATTCATCTCAGACACCAATTACACGTGCTGAGGCATCCTTGGTGCCCGCTGTTGTTTTTGATGCCGTGAAACAGCTCTCTGGCTCTAAGGGATGTGTCGATGTTTTAGCAGGATGTCATCTATTATTCTTGTTACTCGCTAACAAGAGATTCTGTTTGTGTGCCAAGCACTCTAAGCAAAATGCAAATGCGGCTGTTCAATCTTGTGACTTGCCTGCACACAGCTGATGAGGCCTGATTTGTGTGTGCGCCTCTACGGAAATAAGACAATGCACCGGGTAAACCTAGGGCTCATGACTGTTTTATTTCTTTTCATGAATGCCTGTTTCATCTCTCTGCTTCACAGAGAAGGCTAAATTATTTGTCTTACACGAGAAAAAGAAAAGCAAAGGAGGAACACTGAAAGGGAAAAAGACCCACATAAACATGGACATGCTAGCATGAATAATACTCCTTACCACATAAATACATGCATAAAATGGGAATATATAGAATAGAATAGAAGTACTTTATTCATCCCAGCAGGGAAATTACTTATATTAATTATTAAGGTATGATCAAGAGAAATTGAATAGATGTGATATGTAATCATTGAAAGATGGACTTCTCTATATCCTCAGCTAAAGGTTTTAAAATTTGTTTCATTATGGTTTTAAAACAACAACAAAAAATTGGGTGTTTGTTGCTCAACAAAGAAGCTGGAGACAGAAAGTGAATGAGAATAGAATATGTATTTATTATTTATTAGAAGAGTGGAGATTGCTATGATGGTGTATTAGGGCCATTGTAGATAGAGAGAAAAAAATCAGAAATTTTGAGATTAATCTCAGAAATGTTCTGGAAAAAATTAGGACATACTGTATCTGAGCTCTAAAAGTCCAAAATTTAAAAGAAACAACTCTGAAATTTTGAGATTAAACCTGGAGAAAAAAACTTGGAAATTTCTAAGTTTCAAAAATTAAAAATATTTTAATTTTAGTCGGAAATTTACGACTTTCCAAACTTAGATTTTTTTTCAAGAATGTCATGAGTCTGATTGTAATATGTAGATATATATGTTATTGTTTTAAAATGCATATTTAAAGGTTCTGCAAAAGTTTCCAGGGCGGAACCGATGTTTAATTAGTTGTTTGGGTTAGATCGATATTTTCAGTCACACGCCACACTCGGTAGAGGGCAGCATTTTTTCTTTTAGTCATTGTGATAGAGATTTGGAGAAACGTGCTGTAAAAGGAAGATTTACTGCAACACCTGTTTATAACCCCCAGAGGCCACGAGGTATGCAATTTTATTTTATGTTTGTGTGGACATAGAATATTTATTTGTGAATGAATTGTCGAGTTTCTGTCAGTCATTGACCATAAAAGTAATGCAGAACATATCGACATTGTTTGTAAGTTAACATAGATCACTAAATCTTAAATGCATGACTGATATATGAAAGACAAAGGGACGCAGTGCTTTGATGTTGTCAACACTGTGACAAATGGATAACAAGGTCAGGAAAAGGTTTTAAGAAAAAGAGGTCAGTTATGCTAGCTTGACTTTTGGCAACCGTAACATGTAGATGTGATGTGAAATTTGGTGTGTTTTGGTTCAGTTACAAAATAAAATTTAAAAAAACCACCAACTCTAACATATCAGCAGAGCAGGTGCTAAAATGAGCTAATCAACCACCGCTGTGTTAGCTTAGGTAGCTAATCAACCACCGCTGTGTTAGCTTAGGTAGCTAATCTACCACCGCTGTGTTAGCTTAGGTAGCTAATCTACCACCGCTGTGTTAGCTTAGGTAGCTAATCTACCACAGCGATCACTTATTAATAAGAGCAACATAAACATCAATCAAGGCTAAAAACATAAAACTGTAACAGACTGAATGTTCTGTTCTTTGTGTGGGAAAGGTTTGAGTGTTTTTGGTGTTGAATCCCGATACATTTAGTGGTGCGGTTGTTTGTTGCTATGGCAACGAGTCTGCAGCGTAGCCAACAACAGAGAGCAAGAAAAAAGAAGAATGCGAGAGGTTTTGAGTTATTGTTTAAAGATTTTTCTGCATTATTTTTCCCTTTTGCTGTGGGGCGCTGCACTGAATTAATAATATCTACATCTCCAGGTTTCATTTAGCTAATGGGATCGTTTTACTGTGGCAGCGCGGCTGTAATGCACTGCATGTAAAGGAATTTTGCCCCCCAGCATTGTGCGCATGCGCAAAATTTCTGTATGTAAACAATAACATACAAAAGGTCTGTATGGACACCTTTGCCATCTGATGATCTTTATCAGGCTTTTATGCTTGAACTTAAGAGTACAACACCCCAACCTCCAGGTACTGGAGATACTAAAGGATTATCATGAGCTTTGAAGCTCCATCTCTTCCTTTTTGAAAAAATCCTTAATGTTTCACATCCACTGATGTGCATCATGGATAAAACATTCAATAAGAGCACTACCACAACACAGGAATGTCTGTATAACAAAATTTCCCCATTTCACAACCCTCCTCTGCACTCCACAACCCATTGTTCTCTCTCTCCTTCACTTTCTCTGGTGGCCCGTAATTTATTTTCCGTCATTGCAGCAAAGTTGGCAACATATTTGCTCTCCTTCCCGTCTTTTATTCATTGACCTCGCGGCGACCTGAAACAGCACCTTGTTATAAACCTTCGAAAGGGACGCAGGGAGAGCCACTAATCAGAGCAGACAGCCTGTAAATACCAAAGCAGGCATGGAGAACAGGGAACACACACCGATGAGGTTAAGACACACAGTAACACACTCATAGAGATATATGTGTGTGTGTGGGGGGAGGACTGATGAAGAATTTCTGGGAGATTCTGATGACGGCAATGAAATAAGTGCTTAAGAGGCCGGTTAAGGGGATTAGACGGAGAGTGGGGACGAAATGAGAAAGAGACAAAGATGGAGACTGTGGGAGAAGGGACAAGAGACGGAGGATGGAACGGGGATCCTCGGGCTTATTGGCAATTAAAGTGATTAATATCTTTCTGCCGAGGAGCAGGAGGGAGATGGGGAAGAGGGTATGGATACACCGGATGGTGGGGGGTATAGGGGTAATAGAGTCAGATAAGAGTAAGTGAACGACTCAATGAGAAAGAAGACTGAGATCCTCCAGAACACAGAGAGATAGGTAGAAGATAACAGGAAGATCTGATACTGTTTATTACCATCCATCCATCCATCCATCCATCCATCCATCCATCCATCCATCCATCCATCCATCCATCCATCCATCCATCCATTCTTTTAGCCATCCATCTGCCATTTATCCATTCATTTAATGGCAGATGGACATTCCATCCAGATCCATCCATCTGTTTATTAATCCATCCATTTATCCATCCAGCCATCATCCATCCGTTTATCCATCTATTGATCATTTATCCATCCATCCAATCCAACCAACTGACCATCGATCCGTCACCTCCTACATTTTTTTATCTCTCTATTGGGGTTGAGGATGTTGTTGATCAGATATCCATCACTAAATTGTTGATGTGGAAATATAAGTAGTAATATCATTTAGTGTATAATTTAAAAAAAAATATTTTGCTGATGCAAAACAAATCTTTAACATCCAGTATTGATTAATAGTTGTTGTTCCCTCTCTTAAAAACCCAATTTAATTTATTAAAAAATCATGATGCTGTATTATGGCTATTGCAGATAGAAAAAAGGAGAAGTCAGTTTCTGCCTGACTTGTCTTGGTAGATCTGGATTTTGGTCTGGGTTGGTCCAGTCCTGGTCTTGGTGCGTCTTGCTTAGGTCTTGGAAGGTCTAGTCCTGCGTTGGGTCTTGATAGATCTGGATTTTGGTCTTGGTCGGTCTGGACTAGTCTGGTACCACTTTGTGTGGCTCAATTACAATAAATGCCAATGAAATACACTACCCCGTAATATGCTGTTGTAATAAGCTATCTTAGGGATTTTGCACAGAATCTGAATACACTATGAAACATAATTTGTGGGGGGGAAAACATTCAAAAGATATTTTGGACTATAAATTGTTGCTTCTGCCTTTAAAAAGACAATTTTTCACACCATCAGATTTCACTTGACAAGCAGAAAATGGAGTGATAAATCCGAACTCTCTCTTATCCCTTAACTGCTTTTTAAAACATTCCTTTAGTAACCCGATGCTGCAGCGTTCACTGGGGACGTGTTAAAGTGACGTCATCCCAGACAGGAATCCGTCGAGGCAGAAAGGGCAAAGAGGAAAGGAGGCGTAGAGGAGAAGAAGGGGTGAAACGAGGAAGGACGGGATGAAAGCTGGTTGGTGGTGAAGTGGGAATTGTATTCTGGATGTTGTGAGAGAAAATGGCAGAGCTGTTACCAGCATGGCCCTGGCTTCGCCTGCTCTGATGCACTTGTCCTGAAGGCCTGAATGATTTATTAAAGTGAGGAGGGCAGCCAGCCGAGCTCTGATTAACTAGGGGAGCGAGGGAGGACAAGCACTCCTCTATTATTCATCACACCGCAGGAGCAGGAGTGAAAGAGTGGCAGGAACAGAAAAGGGAAAAGACACAAACATAAGTGGAGTCAACATTTTTTGCAGGCCTCGTATTCCCACTGCCAGTTTTTCTCCCGGATCTTTGGATGTGTCCTTGATGCAGAGCCGACTTGTTCCTGGGCGACAGTGCTTCTTCCTCGAAGAAATACGTCGAGTTCATGTTTGAACTGTTGGAAAGCAGAAGTGACCAGCTTCTGCATCATGACCAGCATCAAAGCCCACAGAAACACATCCTTGTTTGTTGTCTTTAAATAATGAAGCGTTGCTTTTGCTGAGATCACATCATGAGATGCTTTAGCGCTGCAGGTCTGACGGGACTGATCTAAACACGTATAACAGAGAGAGACATCTGTTCTATACTTAATGGACAGAAACATACAAGTTTGATGACCTGCAGGTCAAGTGGCTGCCATGTTTGAAGGGAGGTGTTGTAAATCTCAGTCATGTTAGCGGTAAAGTTTGGGAATATGAGGCTAAATACAAATTTTACTTCATTTCTCCTTTGCTATGTTTTACCTTTTGATTGCCAGTGACGAGAACTGATTTCAGGTTATAAATGGTTACATACTTTATCAACTGTTAAGCCCTCTTAGATGTTCTTTTGTCTTTAGTTTGTGCTCTTTATTTATTCACAACACAAAACCAAAGTGCAAAATATGTATACGGACTTTATTCTCAGGAAAATCAAAATAACTTTTAACTTTAGATATAATTTACATTTTACAAACTGTTTGACACATGTTGTCTTAGAAAACATGTTTGGTCAATCCTAAAAGCAGTCTGGGAGATTATAAGATGATTTTCAAGAGTCTTAGTATAGTTGGATGTTTATGTCTGTGGATGCATAAATACCTCCAAGGTCAGATTTTGTGCTTTTCTTAATGTGATAAAAATAACAGTGTTTTGCTTGGTCCCTTTTTTAAGTAGCTTTTGTTTCTATTTTATGATTCCCCCTACTTGCTCCTCCCAAAGAGACTGAATTCACAATAATTCCTCCAGATTGTGTCTAAATTATAAATGCTTTTGTCTCTGTGTATTGTAAATCTAACACACACTGACGCTGATCTTCAACAGCGATTAGGATGAAGAAGACGCAACGCTGGTGTCTTTATAAAACAGCGCACTACAGAGAAAGACTGCAGATCAAAAGGTTTCACTCAAACCTGATGAGTCTGTTTTGATTAAAACAGACTCATTGCCCATTGAGCACGCTGTGGCATAATAGTGCTACTAAGTGATTCATTAGTCACGTCTCAGCAGTAGCCTGGGTGCTCAAAAGAAACCAGAAAAGAGGAGTGAACAGAGCTTCAAAGAAGAAGACAAAGAAGAAACCGGATAATTAAAAATAATGGTTGACAGCGATGGGTTATGATGCCCCAGAGAGATGATAAATGGAAGTCTGTTATGATTTTCTCTGGAGTGGTATGTCAGTTTCTGCTAAATCTATATACGATGATACAGTGCCATCTGCTGGTTTGTTGGTCAGTTTCAGTTCTCCATGGTGGATGACCCTGCCAGCACTATTGGCTCCCCTGCTGTCAACACTTTGTAGGTCATTGGACCGAGATAGTCATGGAAGAAGGTACATTTTTGTATCTGGTGACCTATTTATTTGTTAATTTAGCAAACGTTTTGGACCATTACCCTGATAAAAGGCCCAAAGATGACCAGTTATCAGTGTTTTTTGGCAAAATTTCAATTGAAATTGCACACTGGACCATTGTGCAATTTGGTCCACAAATGGTCCATTTGGCTTTATGGAGTGGCGTTGTTTGTCCAGCAAACAACACCACTTTATGGAGGCTATGGAGTGGTGTTGTTTGTCCAGCACGGCACATTGGCCTAAGATCTTTGGAACATGAAGGTCAAGTTAACAAATAAAGCTTCCCACACTATCATAGATGGTTTTTGCTTTGGGAGAGACCAAACTATGTTTAGCACTTTTATATAACCTGTGCTTTGCAGAGATTTAAAACAAACATTAAACCACTAAAACTACAAGAGTACAGATTATTCTTCATAATGAAATTATCATTTCTCTTTTCCATTTTCCATTTCTTCACACAGAATTGGGAAAACTAATTGGCAAAGTTATATTTGGTTTTGATTATGCAAGAGGAGATATCCCAGCTAGTGAGTCACTTCCTTAAAACCATTAAAACAGATTCAAAACAGCAACAAATCGATGAATCTTGACCATGTCACCCGGGCAAGACACACACACCTTTAAACATTTACATATACTGTATATATATGTATGTATGTGTAGGTAAGTTCACTTTTTGTACATTTTCATAAATCCATTTGGGTTCTAACTGCTTCTAGAAACAGTAAAAAAGCTAAAAAAAATATAAGAGATTTAGTGGTTTTCTGGCAAGAAGTAAATGTCTTCTGGTGTCTGGAAAGAACAGTTTGGCACTTCCCCGTTACCTAGCAACCCCTGCCATCCCAGGCCCAGTCCGTCACCTAGCAACGCAAGCAAGTTCCAGGACATTTTGTCAGTTTGCTTTGCGGTGTAATTTAGTGGCTGCTGTAAAAACAGGTTGACTTACCATTCTGCTTCTGACCCTGACTCGAGTCAGAGGTGCCCAGTTTGCTTGTCTGTTTTCAGCCATTTTTGTCGAGCGACTATAAACGTTGAGTTGGGGGCGGCAGGCATGGCCAGAAAGTTTATTTAGATTCAAAGTGACAAGAGGCTCTAAAACAGCTTATTCTGAAATCTCAAAATAGGCAGAAAATGTAGTGGAAATGTTTTTTATGACCCATAGATCTATCCTTACCTGTTCAAGGATAATATCTCCTCTTTAATTATTACTCAACTCTTAACCGACAATAGATCTAAAAATGTTAGAATAGAAATACTAAGTTTGATTTGAGGGTTTCAGCAGAGCTAAAATAAAAATATTTTTAACTTGCCCCATACAAATTTCCACTGAGTTGGTTACCTCCAGTTTTGTGACTTTATAGTTTTAATTCTTTTTATATTTAAAGTCATATTATAGATAGATGTTATTCATGGTTTCATAACTTGGATTTCTTTGATCATTATTTTAGAGAAATCATTTCTCAGTCAACTCAAAATAATGTGACACATGCACAACAGAAGATTTAAAAAAAAAATTTTTTAAGCTTTTACACATCTTTATTAGTGGTGCCAATAAGTGTCACTGTAACAGATGATTTAATTGAGAAAACTGACAACAGATCTTATATATTTACCGTCTAAACATTTAGTTATGTTATTCCACTTTGAGTAAAATTTCACAGGCAAAACAGCGCACAGAAAGAAAAAAAAAAACATTACACCCAACACACACATGCATCCCCTCATGCATCAGAAAATCTTTCACTTTACTCATAGTAAACTCAGTCCCTTCCCAACATGATTCATATTTAAAGGCAACATGAAAACAACCAAAAGAACATTGTGCAATGACTTAAGCAAATACTCATCAGTTCTAATAATACTATGTAAAGTCACATCTCATTCATTCAGTGTTATCATGAATGTGGTCATAAAAATCCACAAAGTAGCTCTAATCTAATATTTGACCAATGCCAAAACTACTAAAAATGACATATACAGCTGGATAATGTGGAAACTTCAAACTTCAACATCATACTCCATTCTTTGACTTGGTGATGCATCTTGGGTGTAAACTGGAACCATGTCTAAACCGACTTATTGTGGGTTTCTTGACACCTACGCTGACCTAACCGATGAGTGGACTGAACACCAACAGCCTCAGTTTGATCTTTAACCAGGACGTGAGTCAGAAGTCTGACTAAAGCAGATCGACTCGGAGGATGACAGCTCTGTAACCTTCGTAAAGTTGGACAGAGTGGTCACCTTGAATGCAGAGATTAAACATTTTCTCCAGACGGCATGCATGAATAACAACGTATCCTCTTCGAACATTTTCCGTGTGTCCTTCGAGAACATCAGAAGAAGTTCCATGTCTTGCAGAAATGCAGTTTTCTCACATTTGAGTAAAATAACATTGTGGCGTGGTGCAGCAGATTCGCCACCATACATGTCCAGAAGATCCCTTAGCAGAGAGATTTTGGACGAACCTTTGGGAAAAGCTGCAAGAAAAAAGGGAAAACCTTTGTTTTACTTCTGCATTAAAATCAAAACAATGATTACAGTTCAAGATTTCACTAAATCAATCAGGCACTTCATATATTATCAGGATCAATTTTGTAACATTTTTATAAGATTTTAATTTATTGTTGTCATAAATTCCAATTAATGTCTAAAACACTCTTAAAACTTTTTTTTTTCTCAGGCTTGTGTTTGTTCAACAAAGGTGTGCGTTTTACTAATACAAATCATACTTTTTTTTTACGTGATTGTTGTCCTAAAAACATACATTACAAATGGGAATGTCTTTCAAGAGCAGTATTTGTGTTTGTGGGGTTAACATTGCGGTGCCATACACAACCGCACATTTACCTCTCACCAAAAAAACTGCTCTTTTTGTCACTTTGATCATTATCACAGTAGTATCACAAAATATTGTGATAAAATCCATATCACTCACCCCTTATTAATGATATTTTTCTTGAGCTATCTGTTGGTTTTTGCTTATATAAAAGCAACATGAACGTCTCCAAATAGGCTCTGCTCTCGTACTTAATATTCTGCGTATTTTAGTCCATCTCCAGATCACACAGGCATGTAAATAAATACATTTACCATTTCATGAAGCTAAGAAATGGTAAATTTCCAGAAGTTGTCTTGTTCAATAGTTCATGTGTGGAAAAAAAACAACTACATAATAAAATGATAAAAAAAGATGGGAAAAATTTTTTTTTTAAAATGATTTTCAACTTACCCCAAAAAAGTTGTTTGGGACAAAGCCCTCCCTGCCACAGAGCGAGGCCCACCACCAGTCGGAGCCGTCCGTTTTCTGCAGGATGGTGACCATGTCTCCCTCCTTGAAGCTCAGCTCATCAGGTGTCTGAGCCTGGTAGCTCCACAGAGCGTACAGCACTCCGTTGTTGTCCACCCCCATGGACTCCTCCTTAGCTAGCATGACAAAGCAAAAAAGGAGACGTAAAAATACAACCATGAAAAAAAAAAAAGTTATAGTCTGTAATAGTATTCAGATGTTTTTCTCTTCATTATTAGTTTAAATGTGACCTATTAAGCTTTCTTGAACAGGTTAGGATAGGTCAATGGGCTAAACAAAACATGTTCATTACATTTGTTTTGCACAAAAATTATTTTTAGATTATGAGATTTTATTCTGCTCCAGTATGTCTATTTTGAGCTTCCTTCAGATTAAGCCATTTTAGGGCCTTTGTCACTTTAAATCCAGATAAGCTGATGCTGGCCATGCCCACTGACTCAATGTTTACACTCGCACCTTAAAATGGCTACAAATAGATGCACAGTCATGCAACCGTACATCTTTGAAAAACAGAAGTGGAGCCTCCTACACAACCAACAAGAGATTTGTTTCCATTAATCATATAACTTTGCAAATTGGATTCCTGAAAATAAATTGGCTTAACTGAAAGTAAGTAAGTAATTACTTTCTCTCAAGTAAGTAACTAAGTAAGTGAGTTAAGAATGTACTTAATTGAAAGCAAGTACTTACTTTCAATTAACCCAATTTATTTTTATTCTTTGTTAACTTTATTTAGTAAGGTCAAATAAAGTTTATTTATTTTTACTTTATTTAATAAAAAACACTGCTAAGAATGTAAGAAGTGGTTTCCAGATGGTAATTCAACAAAACAACATTTGTCTTTTCCAGCAGCCATTGTACAGAGCAGTAAAAGCATCTGACCAAATGTGCTTAAGCTCGGCTTGGGTTGCTAGGTAACAGGCAGAACTCCACTGGGGTTGCTAGGAAACTGGCAACCTGAGTTCAGAGAAACACGTTTTTTTGAGGACCACAAATCCATTGAAAGAAGGCAAAGGAGTTTGTTTTTCACAGATTATGTGTACCAATATATTACTGTCACTTCATAGTGATATTACTGTCTTAAAGAAAATTTGACAGTTTATCTGCAAAAGAAAGTTAATTTGGGGGTTTATATGGTTTCTCTGGTTTCACTTCCCAATTATGCACTACTTTGTGTTGGTACCTCACATAAAATTCCAGTCAAACATGTTGAAGTTTGTCATTACAATGTGGCAAGGAAGTTTCATTGCTGTGCCATATCTCCATTAGATTGGAAATATGACCTTAAATGTGTTTAATGTCGACATTTCAGAGTTTTGACACGGCCTTTGAGCCGTTGTAAAGAGTGTGTGTGTGTATTTGTCTCACCTCTTAGATAGCTCTCGCACTCCTCGAACCCAACAAGGTAAGGATCACACTTCTGGGAGGCGGTGGCTCCGTCTCTGTGAGTGAAGGCCATGACGGCAGCTCCGTTCCTCACCAAATACTCGCACATTTCACGGTCGTTACAGGAGGCAGCGCAATGTAGCGGAGTCCTGCGAGTCGGAAGACATACCAGCAATGTTCAGATGTGCAGATAGCATGAGAAACAAAGAGGGGAGGAGGAAAGTATTTACCAGCCATGGCTGTCTGGGGCGCTGACATTCGCTCCAATGCGGACCAGGAAGTCAGTGACTTCGCGATGTCCGCCGCAGATGGCATTGTGCAAACCGGTGATGCCCTCATCATTTGATTGGCTGGGGTCACTCATCTGTAGAAGAGATTCAACATAATGTTCCATTCACTTGCTGGACCCAACTTTATCCTCGCACGACTTTTTGCATTTAGAAGATGTTGCCATTCAGTCAAACACTGTAAATTAGTTTATAGTGGAAATAAGTTACATCAGTAAGCTTGTAATTAAGCTCATGGTTAGCTATTTGCTTGACTAAATTCATGCTAAGAATGGGTATGAGTTTGGGGGGTTTGAAATTTGATCAGAGTGTAACATTTGTATTTCAAACGATCTTTGTCATATTGTATTTTCAGAAACATGACCGAGTGAGCACTCTTGGCAGCAAACTATCTTTGACCTATATTTCTCCTGTAACCATGTCAACAAGAATTTAGGCAGTTGGAGGAAAGTAAAAGGCACGTGCACACTCGTACCTTGGAAAAATGTCATATTTGTAAGTATTTATGTATTTGGAAGAGACTTAGGAATGTGTTGCTGTTTTTCAGTAACAAAGACGTTTGACTGTAGCATTACAAAGAGTTCATTAGCAAGTAATCTATTTTTCTCTTATATTTCCGTTTTAAATACGTTTTGAGTGCATTAGACTATTTTTTTTTATTAACTAATAAATAATTGAACAGCAAAAAATGTCATTAGATTTTTTATATTATTAATATTTTTACTGAACTCTAACCAGGTGAATCTATGCCACCTGAGGAGTTCTGGGGGTAGCACATTTATAAAGAACTTTCTTATCTGAAATATTAAAGTTTTTTGTATAGTTTTGTCTTAGCTACTGCTTTGAGTCTGTTCTTTCATCAAATGGCCCCCTTTTTGAGTCTCTCTAATCGATTGCTAAATTAGTTGACAATTAATCCAATTATTTGTTTCAACCCCAATAGTCGTATTGGGGGAACAACACAATTCAAATGCTGTAAGTTTCTTCGAGTCCCAAATCCAGAGCCAAATTCTGCTTTACCTCATTTAGCACCACACCCTGTCGCCTGAGTCTTGAGACACCCTGGCGACAGTTGTTTAATTGTTAACAGTTAAACAATTGTTAATTGTTAGTGTGAGATGCAGTGATGCCACTACAATGATAAAGCACTTTGTTTTATTTTTTTATATGAGAAGCGGGTGTTTTCAGGTGCGCCTAATGATCTGCTGACCTTTCTGAGTTGATTTGATTGTGGGGCAATAATTTGGATTCAAATGCAAATTATTTTGAATGTAGGGCAACGCTGCAGAGACCAGTCAGGGCTCGTCTCTGTGGAGATTGCGTGCTCCATTTGTGCATTTGTGGTCTGGTTGTTTTCAACCAGCGTTTCCTCCTACCGTCTAAAAAAAAAAAAGCCTGTTAGGATAATTATGAATTCCAGACTGCAGTTGTAAGTAAGTGCAGTCTTCATATAAGTACCAATTATCTTTCTGCTTGACTTAGCATCAGTGCAGTGTAAGGCTAATCTGTTCACTACTTTCTGGATTAACTGATTTAATAATTGGACAGCAGAAGGTGCTTACAGAACTTGAACCAGGTGAAGCTAAAACTGTGCCCGTTGAAGAGTTTTGGGTAGAAATACCTCCTTCACGCCTCGCATCACTGTGTCCATTTCTCCCATCAACGCTCCATCCAGCAGCAGAACCAGTGGGCTAAGTCTAGCTCGCCTTCCAGATTTCTTGCGACCCGGCTTCCTCAGGATGGAGTTGTACTGAAAAGAGCAACAAATTTACATTGAAACTACCATGAAAAAGTATTTACCTCTACATATTTCTTCCCTTTTTTGCTCTTCAGATTAAGACATTTTAAATAATAAGTAAAATCCAAACAGTTTTGAAATTATAATTTTATTTATGAAGGGGAAAAGAGCTATCCTAAGATATTAAGAAATAATCTAAAAGAACCGGTTTGATCTACATAAAATAAAGAACAGATGAGGAACAAAATAATTCACATCAGTCTGGACAAAAGGTTACAAAGTGATTACTATGGATCAAGAAACACTGCTACAATAGCTAACTTAGCTAGTGGTGAGCACCGCTAACTAAAACTTTAGTTGCACTAACTCTACAGCACTAATCATAAACTTTACTGTAGCTCCACAAATGCTAAAAAGTTATAAACAACATGGTATTTAGCAGAAGCTAATGCTAAAGCATTTAATTCAACCGTGTTAATAGCCTCTATGCCATAATGTGCTAAAACGCAGAATACCAGTACGCTTCAGGACCTTTCACTCATTGTTTCAGTTTTATAGTTGTTGAGTATTGCCAACTCTGTTGCTAGCTTTGGCTAATTGACGGTCAGATGGCAAAATACATCAGTAGCTTTTAAACAGTTTAATACAGCCTGTAGTTCTACACCAATGCATTCTGGGTACAGAATAAATGTCATTTGCTGCACTGCGTCACAGGTGGAGAACATGAGGAGACTCAAAACAATTCATGTCTGTTTTTGCTTTTGTTTAATTATCCCTGGTTGTTTGCTCAAATATTGTATTCTCTCCACCTCATTTGTTCGTTTGTTGTACATGCCATTTGCTTTTTGTCTTGGGAAAAAAAAGAGAATTTGAGGAAACGGAAATGTGCAAACAGTCTTCACCCACTACAAAAACAGCTGACATTTTTAGACGATCTGCTCTCCATAGTGTTCAAATGTAGTTTATAGTTTGATGGTCCAGGTGTGAAGGACTCTTGCGTTCATTCTGAATCATGTCAATGATCCGAAGCTCATTAGTAAGTCCACTTCTACTCAACAAAGCCCACAAACAAAATGGTTTGGTTTTGGAGTGGCCTAACCAAAGACTTAAATCCGTATGAGATGATGCATTGTCACGTTAAACAGTTCAGACTTGAAGACTGCCCAAGATTGCTGAATTAAAACAACTGCACAAAGAGAGGGCTAGGATTTCCTTCATAGGTCGGTAAAAGATTGATTGCCAGTTCTTTCAAAAATCCCAAACAGCAGTTGTTGCAACAGGGAAAGCATAAACAGTTATTAGGTTTGGAGGACAATTACTTTTTCACATGAGGCTGGGTTTGTGTGGATAGCTTTTTTTCCCCAAAACTGTTGTGTATTCACTTCTGTTATCATTGTTTGATATAGAAATGTGATTAATGAGCTGGAATTAAACTGTGCCAAAAACAACACCAGGTACTTACTTTTTCATCCTGTGGAATGACTGGAGGCGTCCGGGTTGTGGGTGGAGGATTGGGAGGCATGGCGGGTTCCTCCCCATCAGAGGAGCTGTCGCTACCTTTCTCCCCCTTGTTGCGGTTTTCTTTCCTATGAAATAGCTTGTGGATGATGTTTTTATACTGGTTTGGCTGGTATTGCGAGGTTTTCTTCGGGGACCGAGAAACGTCCACAGAGCCACGTCTCTTCAGCGCCCGGGGGATTTCAGCCCTGATGCGGAGCAGCTCCTCCCGATCCGGGATTTCAGGGTTCTGGACCTCCGGGGCCACCACTGGTTGCAACCTGGTGGGGCTGAGGGGTCGGGGAGCTGGGGTCACAACCTGTTCGACCTCTCCACCAGCCCTTGGCACGGCAGGAGTCTCCAAAGCTGGCGGATTGTGGAGAATATCCAGGCGCTGTATCTCTGCATCTACATCCTCTGCATGTAGTGCTGGAAACACAGAAACCACATTTATAGCACAAAGACAAGGCAAATGCAAAATTCATACAGTGCAGGAGGTCCCGAGTTCAAATCCTGGACGAGCCCCCAATTTGTTATGGCCTGGCACTAGAACCATAACAAATAAAGGGAAGCAATGCATGGAATGACTTAAAATTTGATTTAATCAACAAAAATCATGGCTGTTGGATAAGAGAAGACAAGGAGAGGAAAAAGGGGAGAGAGTGACAAAAAGAGAGAGATCGAGTGAGAGTCAGTGGTACATCTTAAGCTGGATCTTAAGTTCTTCTGGAGACACTGGCCAGCTGCCTCCACTTCCAATCCGCACCAATAAGGAGCTCTAAAACTGAGATATTAGGGAGACCCACAGGAAAGGCCTTGGGCTGAAACAACATATAGAGGTGTTTTACCGTCACTATAAACAGCAGGTTGTCTCAGCTCAGGTGGATAAGGCTGTGAGGGATAGGCAGGGGACTGAAAGAACTTCCTCGGAGCCACTTCAGGCATGCGGTAATGTGCAAAGTCTCCTTGTCCTTCCATTGGCTGATTTTGGAGGGCCGACATTTGTCCATAGTGGGGATTTTGCAGGCGCAGGATGACAGAGATTGGTATGCGCCTACTTTGGCGAGGCAAGGAAGATAAGGGAGGCATGTTGACACGGGAGACGATTGGCTGAGGGCCATAAGGGGAGTGTCCTGAGGACGAGGCATCTGGTGGAACAGCTATACGAGCTCCGCGGGGCAAAGAGCTGTAGGAACCCTGGTGGGGAACTGAGCGAGGATCCTGAGAAGAAAATAAACAAAGAAAAATACTTGTTACAATGAAATGTTTGAAAACTGCTACAGAAGCAAAAATAAGTTGGAGCTTGGAATGTTGTAAAATTACCACTAAGGATGTTTTCATCCCTTACAATCTGTTAGATCCGGTTCTACTGGTGACCAAAATTGCAAAATTTGTTACATTTTCAGCTGCTGCAGTTCTCTTTCACAGTGCACTGTATCATAAAATTGCGTAAATTGGAATTACAAAAATAAATTTGCTTAATGGAAACACTCCAATTTCCAAAACGTTTTTGCGGTAGGATTAGATGGTTTTTCGTCTGCATCAAATTAAGTTCATTTCGCAAAACTGCAACAGAAACCCTTTTTTCCATTGAGTCATGTGGTCAACGACCGGATGTTGCTACTGCCGTAGTAGGATGACGATGCAACATGTTTTTTTAATGACTTATTGCATGAACAAACGTATTCATCTGTGATTTTAATTGCATTTCTTAGGTAATTAAAACACAATTGCAAAATTGTGTTTTTTTCAACATTAGCAGAATACTGACAAAGTTGTAAGCACATGTATGTAATGGAAATACAGTTTATGTCAAATGATCCAAAATGAACTGTTTTGGGAACCTGTTCCCCTCCTCGCCTGTGGTGGTGCTGTATCCAGAACCTCTGAAGGAAACAACACAAAAACCTCTGAAGAAGACACCGAGTGCAGCTTCCTTCTGCACGAAATGGAAACCAAATTGGGAGTAGCGTCAGATTTAGTGGTTGTAAGATTTCTCTTCTGTCTTTAGCAAAAGACTACTAGTCATTTTTCCTGGTTTAGTGCTAGCCTTGCATGTTTGTTTTGGTTGCATCTACCATGCAATGTCGTATGCTATAGTCCATATAGCACACAAATGTCCTGTCCTGTCAGACTGTCAGTTCCCGTAACCACACACACAAAAAAAAAACTCTCATAAGGCGCACATGGGTTAGTGTGACCCTCCACAAAGTAAAAATCTCCTCTCTCAAGACTGCAGGAGAGTTAAAAAGGTTAAAGCCCTAGAAAACAAGTGTTCAACAAGTTTCAGAACATTTCAGTTATAACCGCTCACCTTTTTAGGGTTTAAGGCTGGAGCAGGGTTATCCAGGTTGGATTCCCGCCAGTTGCTGTTCGGAGCAGGTGATCGACGCCATTCTGTCGCTGCAGCACAAAAACTTCATGTTAAAGAGGACAGGGGCAACATTGGCACAGAGGGAGACTGAACAATCTGAGTAAAACATAAAAAATCCAACAAAAGAGGAAAATAAATCATCCTACTGTCATAGGTGTGTTGAGGTTTCCTCTCGTAGGACACATCCAGATCTGTTTCGTTCCACTTGCCTGGACCTTTTTGTCTTTTCACAGACTCTTCTGTGAAAACAGAAATGAAAGTCAATGATGCAGAAATGATGAATGATGCAAGTCAATGACTCGATACAATCTGCTGGGTTTCCTAGATAGAAACTTTTTAATCTACTTTAAGAAATTCATCAAGCATACTACTGTCAAGATCCATTTATAGTTCCCACAAGTCTGAACTAGAAGTGATCTGCACCGTCTTAGTTGGCAAGCACAGCGCATAACATTGATGAACCATAGCTTTCGAGACCTACTAAAAAGACTGGCAGAGTAAGAACATGCGGTAACATAAACATAGGCTACATGTCCGTACAGATAAAAGCTACTTTAGCTAAGCTAATTTTGCTAGTTTGGCAGCAAGTACTACAGTAATATCACTGATTTAAATCCTAGTATTACACACAGGTGTACGGAGTGATAGTTGTAGTGTACTTATAGTGTTTTGTAAATTAGATGGGAAAGAGGTAAGCACTAGTTCTAAACTAGTGGCTTGTTTAATGTAGTCATAGCAACTGCCTACCAAGATGGCTGTCAATTACAAAGTTCCTGGAAGTGTGACATCACATAAGAGCTATGTATAGGAATACATGTTTGAAGTGCCTTTCTGAGAAACATACGATATAAGGGTATCATATCAGCTGATATCAATAGTAATTCATTAGTTTTTTGTTTTAAATATCTGAAATACAACCAAACTGGTGGCACATTTAATTTATTTCATTTCCCTTTGGGATCAATATGTAAATAAACTGAATTGAATTGAATTGAAAGGTGACATGGCAAAGAAATTCAAAGATGTAAACTGAAACATTTAAAAAGAGAATTTGTCTCCTTACCAGTTTGACTGACTTGGGTAAAATTTCGAGGAAGGGTGCTGGATGTTTGAGAGTTTAAAGACAGAGGAGAGAACGATCTCTGGAACCCTGCGGAGGGGACTTTATCTGGCTGAGGGGACCTGTGGCCCTTCTGGTTGCTGTCGTACGAAGTCAGCAAGTTTTGGGACATCTGCTGTGGAACCGGGCGAGGTGACAGGTCCAAAGAACCGGCTGTCCAGCTCGAGGGTTGACTTCTTTCCCTGTGACTAATCAGGCCTTGTGGACTCCTTTCAAAATAAGACGGGGAGTCGGGCCTGGGCGAGCGGGGCGGCTGTTTGGGACTCTGCGGCGTAAACATGTAGCTGTCTGATCCGGTCCGCCGGTGCGTGTTGTGCACCACCCGGTGTATCTTAGGAGAGGAGTGGGGGCTGTTGGAGTGGACGGGGGGTGACGGAGCGTTCCTGCTGCTGGAGACGACCGAGTCACTGGTGTAATACGTGGAGCTTGGAGAGAGCGGTTTGGAGCTGGAGCTGGAGCTGGAGCTGCCATTGGTGCTGCTCGACGAATACGTGGAGCTGGGAGGCTGGAAGGTCCAGACGAAAGATGTCTGTCTCTGGAGACGGAAGAACTGGTCTAAGGAAAAGGAAATGGTAGATTTGATTAGGCCAGTTTCTCTGGGCGATAAACTGTCCCAGATGTTATTGCGCTAGATGATAATATTGTTCATTTATATTGATAATGGCATGATAATTAAAGTTTGTCCTCAAAGACCAATTAGGCCTGTCGCAATAAGCAATAAATCAATTTATTTTCACGCTGTGAAATTTCTATTGATCGCTACTTGATTTAAAATGTGTTTTTTTCAAACTGGGTTGCAAAGTTGAGGAACATTTATAAGGTAATTTTCTTTTGTTTACTGCAAACCAGTTCAGCTGGAAGTATGAAGAGAGTAGCCAGAGGCAAACAATCACCTCTCTGATGGAAAAACCTTGAAGGAAAGACGTTCTCAGTACAACATGTACCAGCAGAACTGCAGAAACGTTCTGTTTTCCTGGGTTTTGCTGACGGCGCGTACCTTAAAGTCAGACGAAGTGTTTTGGTCGGTGGAGGAAGCCTCCTGCATCAGGGAGCTAAATTCCTTGGATACTCTTCTGCGACTGCAAGCGATGCGTTCAGGTCGCCGTCGATGGTCTGGACTGAATGTGAACCAGATGAATAAACAGGCAATTAGTGCAGGATGTCGCCGCCGTGTTTACAACACACTGAGTTTAAGGGTGAAAAATGTGAATTTAAAGGGTTTTGTGGGAACTTACACAGAAAGTTCCCATAACTAAGTCTGTGAGCTTCAATGGCTGTGAGGCAGCAGGGCGCTCTTTCTGCAAAACAAAACCTCGAAATTTAGCCACATAATAAGGGATAATAAGGTAATTTCCTGCAAAAACGACAATTTGCAACTTCTGATCTGCGAGTTTCCTTCTGTTACTTTTACGTTGGTGGCACTGAATCTTCTAATTACAGGGTTCAGCCCTTCCTTTTCTTTCACAGCCTTACACTCCCAAATCTGTCACCTCTTGCAACTTCACTAAAATAACTGAAGGGCCTCGTAGTTTGAAAAGTGAAAAACAAGACACAACAACACGGAGGCAGCTGGTTTCACTGGTATGTTTGTCATCCCTGACTCATAGTTTAGTCAGCGGCGCAGGTGTCCTGACTGAACCTCATGCATAATTGGTCGGTGTCATTAGCAGTTTCAGGACAGGTGCATCGTGCAGCTCATCATACGCATGACAAATGGCTGCAGACGACGCAATCTGAAGCATGCATGTGAGTTTGTCTAGACTGGGAGGAAGGAAGCCTGTTGATGCTTAGCTACTTAAATGATCCGTGTGAAAAAGAAAATAAAAGAAAAGTGTTTAGGTTGAATGAAGGAAGCACCTAAGAGGATCGATCTAGAGTCAACGCAACAGCTTTCAGTTATTACAGCTGGAACTAGAGATCAGGCTGAACTCTGACCTGAACATTCAGGGTCACATAAAGACGGTTACAAAGTCGGCCTTCTATCACCGGAGAACATTTCCAGGATTAGAGGACTAATATATCAGCAAGATCTATAGAAACTCATCCCTGTGTTCATCTTAGTCACATGTGATTACCTGCAACAGATCTGCCTAAAAAAATTTTTTTTTAAATCAGTCAGATCCAGAATGGCTGCTGCTGGAGTTCTGACTAAAACCAGGAAGTTAGAGCACATCACCCAGTTCTAAAGTCCCTCCACTGGCTCCCTGTAGCTCAGAGAAGAGACTTTAAAATACTGTTGCTAGTTTATAAATCACTGAACAGCTTAAAGATCTGCTAGTGTTGCCATAGCAACCTTCCAGACCTCTCAGGTCTCTGGTTCTGGTTCTGCTCTGCATCCCCAGAACCAAACATGGGAGAAGCAGCATTCAGCTTCTATGCACGACAAATCTGGAACAAACTTCCAGAAAACTGCAAAACAGCCGAAACACCGACTTCCTTTAAATCAAGACGAGAAATCCACCTGTTTAGAGTTGCTTTGATTAAAAGTCAATTCAACATTAATCAGCATTTTGATGTGTAACAATGGAGCTCGACAATTGTGTTCTATGATGTTTCGTTATATGTGGAACTAGTACTGTTTTATTAATATTAAGGAATTATTCACATAAAACAAGCTGATATTTCTAGCTGAAAAGTTACTTGTGAACTAGTTTCGTCTTATTTAAAGTGTACTAATATAACTGCAGTAGAAACAAGACCAAAAATACCTGGTAAGATTTTGTGTTGTTTTTTTTGCAGTGTAAGCATCGGAATGGTAAAGAATATTTAAGGATCCATTGGATTGTTTTTAGTGCCAGACTGGATCATGGGAGTATTTCAGGACCTGCATATCTAGTGGGATTGTCATGCACATACACACACCTTCAGATAAAGAAAAAAAAGTCTTGTTGACGTAAGAGAACAGGCAATGGTACCACAAATAACCCAACTAGGATATAAGCAGAACTCTCCCTCTTTCTGCTGCAAACAGAAAACTGGGGCATCAGAAATCAGATAACGGTTGGTTGGGAAAATAAGTGGTAAATTTAAACAGTTGGGTCAGAATCTGGTGTAAACAACATGAAGTTTGGGTCCATCCTGTCTTGTATCAATGATTCAGACTGGTAGTGGTTTTCTTGGCACTTTTTCAGCCCCTTAGTACCAACAGACCACACTGCAAAAACACAACAGTCAAGTATTTCTGGTCTAGTTTCTAGTGCAAAAGTTTTAGTTTTGTCTTATTTCAAGTCTGATAACTTACACATAACTTTTCAGCAAGACATAGGAGCTTGTTTAAGTCAATAATACTCAATAATTTTTTTAGAAGTACTAGTTCCACTGTAGATTATTTAATCTGAAACATGTTCTAAATGAAATAATCTGCCAATAATCTGCCAATGGAAGTAGTATTAGTACTATTTACTTAAAACAAACTCCCATGTCATGTTGAATACGTATTTATAAGTTAGTTTTGTCTTATTTAAAGTGTACTAAGATATTTGCACCAGAAACTGGACAACAAAAATACTTTGTAGGATTTTGTTTTTACAGTGTATTGTTTAAATGCCATCGCCTACCTGAGCACCAACTGAAGGTTTCTTCCACAGAAACAACACATCACAAAGTTCAGATGATTTAAAAACGGCTTCTTGAACATGAACAGATCTCGGTCCAACAGACTGGGATGCATCTCAACCAGCAGCTGATAAATGAACTGTGAGGCTGTCACGTCAAAATGGACAAACATTTCTGAAGAATGTTCCCGCCATCTTGGAATACCGACAAAGTTTTGTGCGTATTTGTAATGGAAACGCAGCTAATGGCGGGTCTGGTTCCCTTACAGTGTGATTGGCAAATTTGCTCTATAAGAAGGGGGAGAAAATGGCACAATAGTTCATTCATATTAAAAGAGATTTTAATAGTTACATTAAATCATATATCCATTTTAATTTGGATCCTTCAGTGGCTGCCAGTGACACCATTTGTTCACACATGGATGGAGAACACAAACATCGTACTACAGTAAGAGTAGCACTACTTAAACACATTTTTACTGAAGTAAAAGTATCTTGTCGAAAAAATTAGTCAAGAGTAAAAAAAGTTTTTGGTAACAAATCTACTCAAGTACTGAGTAACTGATCAAAACCTAAATAATTTAATATTTAAGAATTACATCATCAGACGTCCCAAATATCAAGTTAAGTGGAAATTTTGGTATTTTAAGGACCAAAATGACAATAATTAGTATAAGTAACAAAAAATAACAAAATCAGGCAAAACAAAATGTTTCCAAATCAGTTTCTTTCAATAACAAAAATCATAAATTTTAACAGAACTGCAGCTGTGTGTCTGTGTCTGGTGGATTTCTGGTTAAAACATGTTAGTTTTTCAT